>NC_133211.1:20245008-20487508 GCF_958299795.1 Porites lutea | reverse complement strand
TAAAGCTAAACAAGCACCTGTGGTCAATTTAAGCCTTTTACATGTCGAGTAACTTTCACCGTGTCTATTGTTTTCAACCAGCTAAACAACAGCTACACTTGTAACTGTGTTATAAAGTTGACCCCTGTATCATTGTTTTTTCTGTGACACATTCGCCTTCTAGCTGATCATCAGTGATAGAAGATAAAAAGAAAGCCATCAGTGATTGCAGACGTGGTATGCAACAAATAGCCGCGTAGTTTTGCGGCTAGGCCTACACACAGCCAAATGAACACTATGGCACCGTGCAACAGAAAAAAGACGGAATACTTTGATAACCCACCAGTGAGTATTCGAGTGAGGTTCCTTTTAATGCCACCACTCGTAACACTCTCGCCTGTTGCTCATCACCAACATGAAGCCTAAGACCAACCATTCCAAGAATTGAGGGATATGTCTGATTGGCACCTGCAACCTCCTAACAGTGAAACAAATTGACAAGGATACGTAACATTTGATTCTAGGGGAAATAGAAACAGAAAGGCGCGATACTGTATGACACAACAGCGGGAGAGTATATCTGAAAGTTCTCATAGACAATAGACCTTATTCTCGATACCTGCCATCTTTGCACGCGCCTTAGGATCGATGGGATAAAAGCAATGTCACTTGGTATTTCAGAGGGCAAACAAGTGATAAAATTTGCCAATAAGAGTAATGGAAGTCGAGTTGCTATCAAATTCAGGGCCGAGTTGTTCAAAGCTGGGTGAAGATTACCCAGGGTTCAAGTGCCAAATTTGAATTCAGACATAAAATCATAAAAAGGCAAATTTAGTTCAACTCTTTTTGTCTACGACTTGTCTGCATTCCTTGATAAAAAAGGTGCCAGACTATGAACACTAGAACTATTTGGTTAACTCATTAGAAGCGTTAGTATTTCTTACCAAATCAGGTGTAATCCATCGGTAATCTTTGTCATTTATTCCAACAAACAGAGCCTAAGAAAGCCAACCAAAATGAGTACAACTGAGGGCATGTTACCGGAAAGATTTCACGTTTTAGGCAATAAAATCCAACTTCTTTAGGAAGCCTTCACCTTTAGGAAGCACCTATAGAAACTAGAAGCACTGTCATAGAGTACACAACAAAATTGCCTCGATGAAAACTGAAATTGCAATTAAAACACCAAAAACATTAAGTTTGTGCACCTCATTCATAATGTGAGCCAAGTCTCTTTGATCACAAAATATGACGATATCTCTAATATGTGAATGAAGTATTCGCTTCAAAGATTCACGCAGTTTTTTTCTGTCGTTTAGTACAAGTTCAGGTATTATGTGAATATCAAACCGTGGCCATCGACGCATTGTGGCGTAGAAATGAGACGCTTCCCTCATTCTAGATACTAAAAAAGAGAGAAAATTTAAGCTACATAACTAGAGTAAATAAAATCTATTCCTGGTGACATTAATTTGGTTTTATAAAGGAAGGACGAAACAACAAATTTTGAGGTCCTTCAAGTGTCCAAACAATAATACCAGTTTTCCCTTTTTTTTTATCTAGCTCGTATACTGCTTTATCTAGCTAGTGAATTACTGAATCAGTAAAACTGAGCCCCTCGAAATTTTTGCAGAATTCACAAGGACTAAACGTTACGAACTTTAGCCTCAAATTTCGTAAAGATCAGTTCATTATTTGAGAATCGGAAGCTTACCAATAAATACTCGAACTTAAGAGTTTCATGTGAGATTGCTTCTTGATGTCTAAATATCATACGAAACTCCTCTCGAGTTTCATTGATTACTTCAAAACCGAACTGAAGTACAAGTCGCAATCTAAAAACGTACCGTCATACACCACCGCTATTCTCGTAAACGAAAAGAAATCCATGATGTCAAACAAAGCCTGGCTGACAAGATGTTTTGATGGTCTGATAGACACAACATACGGGTGAATGGTACTATCCTTCAATGAATCCACCTTCATCAACGGCACTTGAAGCACAGTACTCACATCTAAGGCCTTTTCATCTTCACATGCCAAATCGATAATACACTTCACCTTTGAAAAGTTGGATAACAGCTCTGCAAATTAAAGAAGTCCTCGTGAGACAACGGTGGACAGTATCAGAACCCGTTGTGAATAGTTTTTTTTGTTTTCTTCCGAAGGATTTCCTCGTGCTCTTTGTGTTTCCTACCCTCGTTAATCTCCGTTCTGTCCAGTTATCCCTGCTGCCTTGCAAGAAAACAGGGCTATGAAGTGACTGACTAAGAATGCGATACAAAGCAAGCCAATACGCTTGAGATGATCCGCCGATGGATCTCAAACCGGCCAAGGAAGATCATAAGAAAGACCCTGAACTTTGGGGCGTTACGATGTAAAATAAAGAATTGCTGAATCCGTAGTCAACCACAGAAGAGACTGGAAGTTGGATTATCAGATATTCTGAATAGTACTATTGTTTTTTATTTTTTCATTGGCAGCGGTAGTATTTCTAAATATAGAGATATTTAATTTTATTCATACAGGTTACTAATAGTAATATTTAATGACAGGATATAGCATAAAAACGTTTTAATTCTAACATAATATTAAACATAAATATAAACGGGCTTTAACACTATAACGGACTTTATCACTACATGTACTTTGTGTAAGCGTAACCTGAACAATCCCTCAAATAGCAATAGTAATCCACCCTACCTTTAGAGAGAAGATCTTGGCCATCAACCATAACATGAGAACCTAAGGTGAACTTGTAGTTTTGTGGCTGTAGTAGTCTTTTTGGAAGAAGATAATTGATCACGTATTCTAGAACGCGAAAGAGGCTCTCCGTCTTATTACTGTACAATGCACCTGTGAGATAAAATGCTCATATGCTCAGGATGGTTCAATTTTCAAAGAAACAAGCTTCCGTTACTATTTGTCTACTGATGATCACTTGCGGATGCTTTACCAGTCCTGGATGCACAGATAACTTATAAATAAGCCTTTCATATGACTATTATATTTGCTTGACAGTATGTCTCATCTGATCTCCCTGGTACGGGATAAAGTCGGATGATGTTGGATCTGTTTATAACATGGCCTTTCGGCTGTGAAGTGTAAGAAAGTGCTAACCCTTTCCTATTCTTACCCTATGCCCCTCAAGGGTAGAAAATGTAACAAAAAATTGAAAGTAACGAGAAAAATCCCGAATCCCGTTTTTCAAATGATGTTTTCTTGGCATCGCCCTAGTGGTGAAAACACGCCCCTGCTTAACAAATCACTACACCACAACGATTTTTTCTTTGTGGGCGTCAAATTGTTAAATTCGAGGCACTTTAGAATACACTGGTATTCAACGAACATGAAAGGTGAAAAGAGCTAAACACTTTCTGTACGTGACCACAATTATCGTGAACATTTTGATTAATTATTTATCTTACTCGATAACACTTAAAAGGAAAAGCAGGGGTATTGTCTGTCTGTCAGCTGGTAAACAAAGGAAAGTTGCAGAAACGGGGGCGGATCTCAGGGGAGGGTGCAGGGGGTGCGCACACCCCCCCCCCCCCCCCCAGATGACCTGCGGTTTTCTAATACAACTGGTATTCTGCAGAAAAAAACTATGTGGTTTATTGGTGTTGAAGTAGAGCAAGAGACGAGTGCACCCCCTCCTAAAAAAAATTCTGGATCCGCCCCTGAGAAACTGAATGTGCCATACTTTACATTCAACTGTGATGCATGTTGTTAACAGAGAAAAATAGCATTTATTTAATTGTCTTTTTAATGTTTCTGAGCCTTTTTTATGTCTGTGACTTGCCAGATCGACCAACAGAAAGGAGAAGAATTGACTAAACCTTTGAATTTCAGATGAGGAGAGAGTTTTTTAGCTGATGGCTAAAATTTTAACTGTTATATAATATACCACAAAAAAATCTCAATGAGAACTTCAAGAGATGATATTACGAGCATTGTGCATTCATTAGTAGAGCGAAAAACGTTAACTAAAACTACCCCGGAAATGAAAGAACAAAAAAATTGCTGAACGACAGTCAAGACGGGAATTTTTGATGGATTCTCTAGACCGCATGTGCGAAAGAAAATATGATTACTTTCCTCCTGACTCGTTCTGTTTTCTTCAGACTCTGTTTAACTAGATCATTTTTAAGAAAAAAGGTTTTAGCATTAACCTTTACAATCATTTTGAAGCACCTTTTTCTCATACGGTCTATTACATAAATCTATTTTTTATATTTTTGTGCAAAAATAAATACGTAACCACACACGTTTGCAAACCACTTTCCCCAGTCAACGCAGACCAAAATGGTTCATTAATTAAATATGAGGTGCCTCACACTTGAATTGCAGTCACTACCAAAAACGTTTCTGATTAAGGTAGACAGGAAAAACTGCGGACATTGCTTTGCAAAAAAATATAACGATAAATTCTGAAATTAAGCATTACTATTTTAATTTTCTTTTCCACAAATGAAAGGATGTTTGGGTGACTGAAAGAAAAGAATTGCCACTGCTATATACATGGCAGTGCAGTCTTTCCAACATACCTATCTTGATGTCTTGAATTTTCCCCTCTGAAGTAAAGGCTGAAGATGACACGATGAGAACAATGCAAATAGCAACGGATATTTCACCCATCCTGGGTAAGTTCACAAATACTGAGGGACAACTTAATCTGAATTAGGATTCACTCTTTTCTCAATTCTTGTTTCACCATTCTTTGCCGACTTGACAAAATTATGGAAGACTTGAATGACGCGCGATAATTTTTTGCCTTTGAAGACTAACTTCCAGTAAAACTGCCAGACTAATTTTCAGTTTGCCCTGTCAATAAAACTTTAATTCCTGTATCAATTATTGAGAATTATTTAGACATACTACTCACCGTTGAAAATAAATAATTGAGTCACAAATGGCCCTGGGAAAGCATTATATGTGTGGCGTGTAACACGAAGGCCAAGCCGATGAATGCGACATTACGCTGAGAATTACTGCAACATAAAAACACAGCGTTCCCTCCAAGAACAGTTGAGAAAACTTTTTAAAATAGCGAGTCAATCGTGCATAGACACTGCATGAACCGTAAATGTGTAATGGAAACTAACATTCGTTAAGTGGCGTTTTTCTCAGTAATTTTTAATAAAATTTAGTGTTTTGTCAATAATACGTTTTAGACTGATATCATCAGAGATCGCATCTCGACTTTCCCCTCGCTTACACAGAGTTATTATTACCAATCTTCACTTCTTAATTATGACGCAAAATGTTATTTGATTTTTTGCCTGTCAGTTCACATTGTAGAATGGCCGAATCTGTTCCGAGATGCCCAAAAAGTTCATCGCCCTTTCGTTCGTTGATAGGTCAGTCTTCAGGTAAAAAAAGCGCGGATGCATGGGCGAATTTAACGGCGGCCGCAGCAACCCCTTGTGGTCTGTCCTCTAAAGCCTTTATTTCGGGATAAAATTGATGCTCTTAGAGTTTGTTAGTAAATAAAGCTGGCACGCACCATAGACCACTATTTCTGAAATTTCTGGATCCGCCCCTGAAATGTATGCAAACGTTTTCTAAATGCAAAAAATATCAGTGATATAATAGTGATATAAAGTGAATTAAGAACAATGGAAGTAAGCCAGTTCCTGATGATTTTCTGGGTAGTCTAAATTAAGGCTCATCTCTCACCACACAACTTTTTTCTTCACAGATGAGCCGAATATGGCCGAGAACTGTACATTACCTAATATATACTATGTCTGGAATATATAAGTTTCTTCACCTCGAGATCAGTGTTCCAAGAGCACCCATTATGATATTGGAATCATACTCAGTCCCATCAGAGACTCCATAGATACGCTTCACTTCAAATGCAAGGTCTTGCTATCTATCAGCCATTCTGTTCTCCGTGCAGGTACCGCAAAATCAGTTAGATTGCTGTCTTCGCGCATCCCCACTTTCTAAACGCCTGGAAAAGTCTTAAAAAATTTGCCTCCTTACTAGACTTCTGCAATGAATATTCCGTCCCGATTAGCTGCTTTTGGATATCCAAAAAAGGGTTTGACCATGCTGAAGTTACAATACACAGAAGTTGTCGTGGCTTTTCTTCAATTAATACACTTGGAAATATTCTAAAAGAAATACACGAACGCAGTTCCATAGAATTTTTTATATATACTAAATTTAAAAGAGTCTTTTATTTCATTTATTTGCCCATTTCATACACTTTTTCTGCAGATTACATAGTATTTGTTAACGAGCAGGAGATCTTAGCAAGCCACTAGGGCTTTTCAGTTTTATGATGGCTACCCTACAAATACTAGTTAACAAATTACTAAAGATATGCGCTAAATTCTTTCTGTTAAATTATATTGTTTACCTGGTACGCGTTATAATCTATGTATTATATATGTAAGATTTTAGAGGATTTTTAAATAATCTGTAGGATCCTTTGTTTTTCGATTTTCTGGCGAATTATTCTAAATATCTGCTCCTCTGTATGTTGTAGAAAATTTTCCATAATTTGTTCTTTTATAGTCAGTATGTAGTTTTGAAGCTGCGCGTGTGTTGTGGCTATGTATAACATCATTTGTTAAAATGTATTTTTTTCAAAAATAGAAGGTAATTTGTCATTAAAGAATGAATACACGAAAAGAGCAACAAAATATTTGTTGATGTCTGATGAAGTAAAAAGGTGTTTGCTTGATTCCCTGTAATTTGAAAATGTCATAATTCTTACCAACTTTTTCTGCGTTATAAAAATAGATTGAAGTCTTGTTGGATACGTGCAAGTCCAGGTAATATTACAATACGATAAGTAAGGATATACCACGGTATATAAAGTCAGTAGACATTTGCGAGGTATGTAATACCTAGCCTTACCTATTATTCCAGTCATTTTTGCTATTTTTGATGACATTTGATTTATGTAGTATTTCCATGTTATTCCATTAACAATATAAAACTCTAAAAAATTTTGTATATTTAGTAACTTGTTCAATATCCAATCCATTTAATTTAATTGACATATCCTTAGGTCGTGTTTTCCGTTTCGATTTAAAAACCATATAACGATTTTCCGTTTCGTTCAAAGATAACTTATTTGCCGATAGCCATAACCTGACCAATTTTTTTCCAGCGCCTGATTAACAGTATTAACCAGAGTGCTTACATTTTTATCACTATAAAATAAGATTGTGTCATCTGCGAATAAGATTAAAGATAGAATGCTTGAGCTCTCTTGAGATCTGTTGTCTATTAGTTAAGTAACTTCTAAACCAATCGAGCACTGTCCCCCTGATTCCTAATAGAATCTCAAGGTCTACAGTATCAAATGCTTTTACAAGATCTAAGAACACCCCAACAGTATATTCATTGTTATCAATAGGCCATTTGCACGATGGCGTCACTTTACTACTACGACCAGAATCCTTTTCGTTTTTCCTTCCATATTTAAATTTGGTAATCCCAGCGAGGATTAAATAACAAAAGCCCTAATTTGCACAAGAAAGCAAAACCCTGAAGGACTCTGGTCGTAGTAGTAAAATTACGTCATTGTGCAAGTGGGCTATTGACTTCAGAATCCTTGTTAAAAGCTGCGTAGTAGCTAAATTAGTTGATCTTTTCTTGCGAAATCCATACTGGTTATCAGAGAGTATGTTATGTCTGTCTAAATAGCTCACAAGTCTTTTACACACCAGTTTTTCTAGTATTTTGCTAAAACACGGGAGAAAAGATATTGGCCTATAGTTCTTAAATTGGTGCCTTTCATTTGCCTTAAAAACAGGAGTTACCAATGCAGTTTTAGCTCATTCGGTACTACACCAGTGAGAAATGTTGATTGTATGTCAGAGGTTAAACTATGTATTTTGGTATCTTTTTGACAACTTTTGGGGCTAAATCATCATATCCCGTGGCCCTGTTTTCCTTTAATTGGCTTATTTCAACCTCGACCTCCTTTTCCGTTATTGGATCTAAAAATATTGAGTTGTTATCTGAATTAGTTAAGTATGCTTTATAGTTTGTAGATTGCTCTGAAATTTTCCTAGCCAAACGTGGACCAACATTCACAAAATATTCATTAAGGTTGTTTGCTATTTCCTTTTGGTTTGAAACAATCGTTCCATTTCGGTTGAAACGGTCTGGCATATGTAGAGAACTGGAACTAGTTAGAATAATATCGAAAAGGACTGGCTCTAGCCAAGATGATGTAATCGCAAGATGGCGGAAAACGCCACCGACACGTATTAAAAGAGTTAGAAGTTTGGAGTAATTTGTGGTTGATTTAGGCGTGTAGTCTAACAAAATTGGCGACCCTGCCAGGACTTGTAACCCGACGAAGATGAAACACTGGATGGAACGTTTCTGGCGATCGATTTTGGTATGTTTTTGAGCATATTTGTGTCTCTCATCGCTTTGACCACGTGCTTCCACTGCCCGCCATTGTCAATCGGAAACATCGGAACTGAGGCCTTGCCGATGATGGCAGAAGATCTTCAATTGGAATTACAGTCTAGCATCTATGCCGCGGACTGGAGCTCACTCGAGCGAATGGCCAAGTTCTTCAAAGTTGAATATGAGGGAAAAACAAAATTGTTTGTGGCGAAACGTGTTGCTCTACGGCTCGATGATGAAATTGAAAAACTGAAGGAAGCCGAAGTCGTGCCGTACCTCAAGGACGTAAAAGAAATGCTGACAGAGAAACCTCATGGCATCAAGAACGATGAAGAAGATGGTAAGCCAGTTCTAAGTGATTCAAAACCTCCTCCCGTAGCGAAGGAAGATCCTGTTCAAAAACTACTAGCGACTAGCGCGTTACGTAGACAGTTTAAGATCAGTGGTCAAATCGGGGAACCCGAGCAGAAAGACAAAATTAGTTTTTCTTCCCTTATGCGTCAAATTCAAATGGGGTTGGCCCAAGGTTATGGCGAGAGTGAAATTGTTGATGGTGTTATTCGCTCAATTACACCTGGCATGGTACTTAGGAGTTACCTCGAAACTTACGAAGATTTGACATTGGATCGGTTAAAGAAAATTCTCCGTAGTCACTATGGTGCAAAGAATACATCAGAACTCTATCAAACACTGGCATCCCTATGTCAGAGCCCAAAGGAGTCACCCCAGGCATTTTTGATGAATGCTCTTGATCTGAGGCAACAAATCCTGTTTGCATGTGGTGAAGAAAAAGGGGAAATATCCCTACAGTATGACTCTGGACACATACAACGTCTGTTTCTTCGGTCAGTAGAAACTGGTTTACAGGATGAAAGTATTCGTGCTAAGATTCGCCCATTCCTGAAGGACTCAAATGTGACAGATGAAGTGTTGATGCAACAGATGAGCATGGCTACGTCAGCAGAAAAGGAAAGGGACAAGAAGCTTAAGAATAATACCAAGACCAAACAACCACCATTATCAGTGTCTGCGGTATCTGATGGCCCACCTAAAGAAAAGGAAGGAGGCAAGAAGAACAGCCCTCAGAATGATCTTCTAACAGCTATAAGTGCAATCAAGTCAGAAGTCGAGGCATTGAAAAGCGAGGTCAGGAAGAACAGCAATCAAAGTGTACCTCCAGGCAAGTGGCCAGAGAGAAGAAGACCACCTTTGTGTTCAAGCTGCCTCGAGAACAGAAAGGAATATTGCAATCACTGTTTTAAGTGTGGGAGCGAATCTCATCTGGCAAGGGGATGCAGGAAGCAGTTAAACAGGAATCGACTGCTCCCGCGAGACAGGAAGCAGTCGTAAACCCACCAAAGTCTCACCAATGTAGCCACTGTTGTAAAACCGGAGTAGAGCATGGACAACTTAAAAGATGTAGTCAGTGTCAGAGTGTATGGTATTGCACCACGCGATGTCAAAAGGGACACTGGGCTGAACACAAGGTGTTGTGCCAAGCAATAAGTCATCTTTCTGAGGCGAGTACAAGTAAGTCAAAAGAGTTTGTAGACCCAGCCTGTGTCAGTCATTTAACTCCAAGTGAGCATGCTAAAGTTATTGGCCTTGTTGGCAAGAAGTGTATGGTGAAGTGCTTACTCAATGACTATGAATGTGAAATGTTATGGGACACTGGTGCCCAGGTTTCAATAATATCAGTCGACTCTGTCCAAAGATGCTTAGGACAAGTAGCCATTAGACAGTTGTCAGAACTCTTGGAGACAAGCCTTAGCCTAACAGCAGTGAATGGGTCTCAAATACCCTACATTGGGTGGGTGGAAGCCAGAGTTATGCTAACTCCTCCTGGTAGTGATAGCAATCAAGAGGAACTGTTAGTGCCTTTTCTAGTGACATCAGAAAAGTTGGACTGTCCCATTTTGGGATACAATGTCATTGAAGAGTTAGTAAGTCAGGACCAGAATCCAAACCCAACAATTTACAAGAGTTTCCCTGGAACAGATAAGACAAAAGTAGATGCCTTGGTAAATTTCATTCAGAGTTCAAGTTCAGATGCCATTTGTAAAGTGAGGACGGGAAGGAGAGATGTGGTGATACCAAGGGATAGCATGATAACTGTTGGCTGCCGTGCAACTACAGGACCAGTAAACAAGCTAACACCAGTACTGTTTGAGCCAAATGAATTGGCACAGTTACCAGAGGGTTTAGAAGTTAATGGAACTTTGTTAAATGTCAAACCAGGAAAGTCATCTAAGGTACAGATTGCTGTACACAATGGGACAGACCATGATATTCTGCTTAAGAGTCGCACCCCGTTAGGAGTCCTTCAGGCAGTCAAATCAGTGACAACAGCAGATGTTAGACTGAGTGAATGTAGAACCCAGAATGACCAGCAATATTTTGAGAAACCTAAACCTCAGGGACCCACCACCCCTGCTGAGCAGCAAAACAAAGAAAATGAAAACCCACTTCCGGCAGTTGATCTCGGTGATTTGGATCATGACCAGCGGACTGCAGCTGAAATGATGCTGAGGGAAGAGTACGAGTCATTCTCATCCAATGAAGAAGATATTGGCTGCATCCCTGATCTGGAAATGGAGATTAATCTGCATAATAACCAGCCAGTGCAAAAGAAGTACACGTCAATTCCTCGACCACTGTATCCGGAGGTGAAACAGTACATTGAAGACCTTCTGAACCAGAATTTCATCACTGAATCCAAGTCCCCATACTCCTCTCCAGTTGTCTGTGTTCGCAAGAAGGATGGGTCTCTAAGGCTATGCATTGACTATCGAGAACTAAATCGCAAGACTATTGCTGACAGACATCCCATTCCTAGAGTCCAAGAGACCTTGGATAGTCTTGGCGGAAATAAGTGGTTCAGTGTACTTGACCAGGGTAAGGCGTATCATCAGGGGTTCGTAAACAGGGACAGTAGAGCAGCGACAGCATTCATTACACCGTGGGGGCTATATGAATGGGTAAGGATCCCATTTGGATTGATGAACGCACCTGCGAATTTCCAACGGTTTATGGAACGTTGTTTGGGTGAACTAAGGGACAAAGTGGCTATACCGTACCTCGATGACATCATAGTATTTAGTAGGACATTTGCAGAACACATCGAGCATCTGAGAACAGTATTGCGAAAGTTACGAGCACATGGAGTCAAGTTGAAGCCGCGCAAGTGTAGTTTGTTCAAACGCGAGGTCAAGTTTTTAGGAAGAGTTGTGTCAGGTGATGGTTACCAGATGGATCCAGGGTGTGTACAAGCTATCGAGAAGTTAAAGGAAGTAACACCCAAAACTGTTGGTGAAGTAAGACAGCTTGCAGGAATACTAAGTTACTACCGAAGGTACATTAAAAACTTTGCTAAAATTGCGAAACCGATCTTTGACTTGCTTACCAGCACAGGACAGGATGGACAACAGCCCTCAAAGACGCCAATCGTTTGGGGAAGAGAACAGCAACTAGCCCTCGAGAAGTTAGTGGGACACCTCAGTAATCCACCCATTATGGCTTATCCAGATTTCTCAAAAGCATTTACTCTCCACACCGACGCAAGTAAAGACGGTCTCGGGGCAGTGTTGTACCAAAACCAGGATGGGGTCATGCGAGTTATTGCTTATGCTTCACGAGCGCTGTCACCAGCTGAGAAAAAGTACCACCTTCACGCAGGAAAACTTGAGTTTCTTGCTCTAAAATGGGCAGTGACTGAACACTTCCGTGACTACCTTTACTACTCGCCAAAGTTTACTGTTTTCACTGATAACAACCCCTTGACATACATCCTAACATCAGCGAAACTGAACGCCACTGGTTTACGGTGGGTTAATGAATTAGCCGACTTCCATTTTGAGATCAGGTATCGACCAGGAAAAGCCAACGCAGATGCTGACACCTTGTCTCGTATGCCAATCAGTTTTGAGGGCTATATGAAAAGTTGTTCGGAAGTAGTTAATCAGGATGTTCTGGATGCTGTCACATCTTCAGTCCATGTAACTAACACCCCCCAGACCGCCTGGTTGTCATCTCTCACCGCAGTACACGACATGTTAAAGGAAGAGCGTGTAGACATTCCAACTCTGCCACGTGATGAACTTGTCGCAGCTCAGCAAGAAGATCCATCAATTGCTCGTGTTTTACAGTTTATTCAAATTGGAAGGCGTCCCACCTATCAGGAAAGGCAGCAAGAGACAGCTATTGCCCGACAACTCTTACACGAATGGAATAAACTGTTTATTGCTGAAGATGGAATCCTTTATCGGAAAACTGGGTGTGGAGACAAAATGGTTTTACCCAAGAAATACCACAAAAGGGTGTATGAAGAGCTACACGAAAACATGGGGCACTTGGGTGCCGACAGAGTAGTGGAACTAGCTAGAGAACGCTTCTATTGGCCGTTTATGAGAGCAGACATCACCCATTATGTCACAAAAGTGTGTCGTTGCCTGAAGCAACGTAAACCCGCAACTCATGTCCACGCACCACTTCAGCCTATCCTCTCCACAGCACCTTTCCAACTCGTCTCCATGGACTATGTTCATCTCGAACCAAGCTCGGGTGGATACCAGTACATATTGGTAATCATGGATCACTACACCAGATTTGCCCAAGCATACGCCACCCGGGATAAGTCTGCGAAGACCGCTGCCAACAAACTGTATAATGACTTTATCATGAGATTTGGGTTTCCCGGAACCATTCATCATGACCAGGGCGGAGAGTTCGAAAACAAACTCTTCTACAACCTTGAGAAACTGAGTGGGATCAAACATTCGCGGACAACCCCCTACCATCCACAAGGGAATGGGCAGGTTGAAAGGTTCAACCGAACACTTCTATCAATGCTGAGAGCCCTGCCAGAGAAACAGAAATCCCGTTGGCGTGACCATCTCAATAAAGTAGTCCATGCATACAATTGCACTCGCCACGACTCTACTGGATTCTCACCTTTCTATCTACTATTCGGTAGGACGCCCAGGCTACCCATCGACCTAATGTTTGGCTTGAAACCTCCAGAGGGATATTCTACATACCCTGAGTATGTTAAAAATTGGCGAAGAGCCATGAAAGAAGCTTACGAACTAGCCTCCGCTCATGCAAAGAAAAGTGCAGACATGGGGAAACAACAGTATGACAAGAAAGTTAGACATACCACGCTACGTGAAGGAGACCGTGTTCTTGTGCGAAACATGACGGAGCGTGGTGGCCCAGGAAAGTTACGCTCTTATTGGGAGCAAGAAATCCACGTTGTTACTCAAAAGAGGGAGGATATGCCAGTTTACGAGGTAAAACCAGAGACTGGTAATGGAAGGACAAGAGTTCTGCATCGCAACCTGCTGCTACCATGTTCCTTTCTACCTGTTGAGATACCACCTAAGCCATCCAAGAGTCGTCGCACGATGCCCAGGACAACCCGAAGACAGCAGGAGCTACAAGAGAACACAACCAGAACCACTGATGAGAACATCCCTGGGTTAACACCTGGTCAACTTCAAGAATTTTACGAGTCTACGAGGAATCATACTGAAGACAATTGCCAAATTGTTCCAGAGTTAGATGAACACGACACTTACCCTTGTCAAGTTGATGGTCCAGGCTCAGAGGGAGAGGCTGAAGACACAGAGCAACCAAGTGGTGCGTTCGATGATGAAGCTGTAGATGGTGTACCTCTAAGACAGTCACAGCGCGTAAGCAGACCACCCCTCAGGATGACCTATGATGCAATGGGACAACCCTCCTTTCAACCCAGTTCCACAACAGGAATTCGCGGCATCACAGCATCATATCCACACCAGTTATGGCAGCCTGTCCCGGTATCATGGATGGTGCAACAACCTGTCTTTCAGCCCTTCAGTTATTTTGTACCTTTCCCAGTACACGTTCAGCCGATGTATCCTGTGCCTGCGTGGCGTTACCAGCAAGCCTGGTGGCATTAACTTGAAGAGAAAGGAACTGATTTGGACCAATTGAAATTACGTTCGTTTTAGATAAGACGGATAAATGTTTAGTATAGTATAACTCACATGTCGTTCGTTTTAAGAGGTACAACCTTGTTTTATTAGGAGATTTTTTTTTTCTCGATCTCTACATGTTCTTTGTACGGGCAAACAATCGATATAGGCGCGTTATCGAACAGTACAGTGCAGTAAAGATAACACAGTAACATTTGGGCAACTTAAGCGAACATTCTGGCCTGATCAACCAGGATAACTTTGTTGACCCAATAATGAGATACAAGAATACGAGGAACTGTTACACGAGATAACCCACAAGAGACTATGGTCTATCCGTTCATGTTGAGGACAACATCTTTTTCCAGAGGGGGAGAATGTAGAGAACTGGAACTAGTTAGAATAATATCGAAAAGGACTGGCTCTAGCCAAGATGATGTAATCGCAAGATGGCGGAAAACGCCACCGACACGTATTAAAAGAGTTAGAAGTTTGGAGTAATTTGTGGTTGATTTAGGCGTGTAGTCTAACACATATTCTGCCTACTTTTCTTCTTGTTTATTATTTCATTTATTAATTTTCATTTTAGCTCCAAATTTCCCTAATAGTTTGTTTTCATATTACAGTTTTTTTGGATGATTTCTATAGTTTCTTATATTTGTTTCTGTATTATTTTTTAAGTGAATTCATTTCATTCAGTTGGTTTTCAAAGGTATTTGTTATAAAGTTTGTTTTTTGTTATTTTGTCGCTTATGATGTACAGTTTGCCGAAAGGTCAAATGAACGATGGAAGTGAGAGGGAAAAACAGTAATTTATTGGTGATTTTATTTTATTTCTTTAACACGATTTGACCTGACGGACATGAATATTTAATATCAACTACGATTGAGTACACAAAATCGGGCTATTGGTGCATTTAATATCCCTACCCCCTCAGTCGCTGACTTTGAAGATTTTAAAATAAAATTGCATTCATCCCTGAAGACCTCCGTAGATTATGGATCTACCCATGTTCTTGAAAGGAATTCCTTTCAATGGTGATATTTAAATTTTACAATTGACTAAGGAAAAATATGCATGGTCCTCAACCGGCAGTGCGGATAAATTTAAATTCAAGAGCCCATTAGTAACTAACGCAAGCTTAGAAGTTAAAACTAACCACCGCGTTAGAAGCTTTTAGCGTCACAGGTTATTAAAGCCCAGAGCCTCAAAAGACGCATTAAGGGTAAATGCAAATTTTTTAAGATCAGATTAATGAGTGTCAAATGGTGTAATTAAACACTTGTGGGCTTTTATTTGCTCGGATCGTGTAAGAACTGATTGCCATTCTCTTTCACTCATATCATCCCCGTGCGATATCAGCAGATGGTGACACAGATTATCAATCAATCCGGGCATTGTTTTGTCATTTTTGTTGACAATAATCGATGGCAACGCTTTAGGAGGGCTACTCTACTGCTAGCAGCTCGGGCTGTATGCAGAGGGCACTTTGATTTGTTTGTGTTGTCTCGGATTGCTTTTGTTTGCTAATTCAACATCCCTTTATAGAAAAAAAAAATGCACTGAAAATTACCCTTCTGGAAATAAATTTACCAATTTTCAACGTATCATCATAGACGCAGTTAAAATTGCTCTCGACAAAAGAAAGTTTCTAAAGTTTGCCTCAGAATTGTCAAATCCATTTTAGGAAACGTGCTGAAATTTCATATCATGCAAGGGAAGTATTCTACCCCCCTCTCAGAAAGTACCCCTTGCGAGGTACAAAAAAGAGGAAGAAGAAGACAGTTATTTTGAGACAATAATGATAAAAACTAACAAGCTTTATAAATATCCCTGTCAACCTTGTTTTGTGACAAAATAACCCAATAAGCCTGAGTGGGCCATCTAGCTAACAGGCAGTTGAAATTTCAATGACAACTAAAACTGCCTAAAAATATCACAAGAATACATATGATCTGTCCTTAACTATCCCGATCAACCTTGGGTGAAATGAAGCAGCTTTTTCTCAGTCATATTCTGTTATTTTTTCTAGATCCTTACGCTACTCAGGGGCACCCAACGAGAACATAGTTCAAAACCACTTAAACATAGCATTGTTAAACGTATTTTAGTATTTAAATGGTAGATATAGGCATATTTTTATCCCCTAAAATTTTTTCATCTATTCGGATTTCCTAGCTGAAAGTCTAGTGATCCGAAAATTATAGGGATCAAAACTTACCTTTTCTAAAATTTCAGCCAGAAAAAAGGCTCCCGAAACTTCTAGGTGACCTTTTACGGCTAAAAATCTGTTAAAAATGGGCAACTATAGTAGGTTTTAGATGTTCGAAAATCCTAGGAGAGGCAGGCAAGCAAAAAATTTTACAACAAATGTTTCGAAAATTCTAGATCTCAAATCGTCTTCCGAAAAGATATTTTTCCGAAAATTGTCGTTGGGTGCCCCTGGCTACTTCAATGAAAACCTGGGGCTGTTTATATTATTTTGTCATATATTTTTTTAATTGAACGAATTGACTTGTCGTCACCACGGGAAACAACTTCCAATGGACCATCACAACTATTCACTAGTGGATTGTTTTAAATACATCTTAACCCTTTAAACCCTAAGATCAAAAATTGAATTCTCATTTGTTGCCCTAATTCATTTCCTGCAGAAGTAGTGGAGAGAAGTTGATAAAATATCAATCAAATTCATCTTGTGTGATCATGTCCGTAATTCTCATGACCACTTTGTTTTACAAAGTATTAATGTTACAAGGAGAAATTTGATGCTGATCACTCTTAGGGCTTAAAGGGTTAAATGCTTCTTTTGTCTGGTCTATAGACCTCATGGTCAATGTTCACAGTAAACAGCTCTTATATAACAGGACTGGCCAATACTGTACGAAAATGGCTCGGAATGTGGCCACGTTGAAAACCGGCAAAACAGCGATTAAGTATGATAAATCACCTTACCTGGAGATTGCCGCAAAAACGCCCTCCTGCTTGAAATCTGGGGTATGACCTTTTAAATGACATATTAAAAACTTTTTTTCGTGGTCCCTTTTCTTTCTTTAGATCTCAATATCAGAAAATAATATACTTTGACCCAAGAAGAAAACATGTAAATTAAATATTTCCTGCTCAATGTTCTCAATAATTTAAGAACTACATCGGAAATTGTTAACTCCATAAACTGGCCTACGATATTAGGGAAATAATAAAACTGAGGTCACCGTCCCTTTTCCCGTGTGTGCAGCCTAATTAGAATCAAAGAACAAGTAATAATATATATATATATATATATATATATATATATTAACATAGACACTGGGAGTCAAGAGCGAGACATCGTTTGAAGGTAACCATGGCTTTAATGTGCGTTGTAAGGAGGAAACAACAATAAATGCTGAGCGCCGTTCACTTGCATTAATGACAATATACATAATTTAGAGCTTCAATGCCAGTCAAATAAGTCGCCTTTCTGATGGTAAATGAAATTATTTCTATAAACTCTGGGTGAAAATATATTTAGTATTTTCGCTCACAAAGGGGACTGTCATGTTGTTGAGATCACCAGCGAACTTGATAGTTGATAACTTCTATTTTCCTGATTTTTTTTAACAATTAACTTAAACATAGTGACAAAAATGCGTGTATCAAAGCCGCCGGTTCGAGAATTATCTGTTTTTGACAGACATAGTTATGAAAAGGTGCTGATTGCTTTTGAACAAGATGCGGCCCTAAAGGTCATCGCTTGGCGCACAGATGATCGCAACATGACAGATGCCGTCTAAACTAAAATAATCTTCGCCTCTCTGAACTGATAAGTATGTTAAAATGCTCTATTTCACCTCACAGTGTGTCAATTTCCTAACCCAGCACGAACGACAAGCCCAAGTTTTGCAAAAATAATTTAAATCGCAATATTTTAATTTCTATACACACTAGACGTAAACCGATCTTTGCAAAACATCGAATCAATGCCAAAGGAAGAACAAAGCTTAGCGCAGCAAGAAATTCGTAATGTTTACGCCTCGGTTATTGTAATTAAAATTCAAATACAACGCACCTTGCATAGGTAATTAGCAAACCTCTGGCGAGCGGTCTGTTTTGGAGAATATCATTAACAATTCTTTACTTCCACAAAATTTGGGCCAGAAGAAAAAAAAGTTGACTTACATTGGGAACACTGTTCGACACAATTAAAAGTTTGCTACATTGTTTTTTTTTTCCAGAGATTAACACTTGGGTCGGTTTGAACACAATATTTCTTCAGTTTTTTTTTTTTTTTCATGATGCCACTAGCCACAATGAGCAGGTGTTTTCCTAAACCTCCTTTCAAGAGTGACAAAATAAACTACGAATCCAGTCCCAGCTTTTTCCGTTGTTCTTCATAATGTCCAACATTCCGCTTCATGATGTCCATACATGGACCTAAGAGACGTTCAAATGCATCTACGTTCAAACAAGCGCATTTTGCCTCGCCGCCAAACGCGAAAATCGAAGCGGAACGGGGCTGTTTTAAAACAAGAGCTAGTTCGCCAAAGTATTGTCCCTTGGTCAGCTTGGAGATTTCTTTGTCTGAAACGGTAACTCGAACTGTCCCGTCTTCAATAAAATACATACAATCGGCCTCGTCTTTCTCGCGTATAATGCATTCACCATCTTCAAAGATTTTCGTCTCCAAAGCGTCAGCCAAATTCATTCTCTCGTAGGCCTGTAATTGCGCCAGCATGGGTACATTCTCCAAAAGCGATTCATACATTTGTCGCCGCCGCGCGGCCGCTCCAACGACAATTCGTCTAAAGGTGGATTGGTCGAGCGCCCAAATGCTCCCTTCAGATTTAGCAATGATAGTTGCATTTCTAGGGCAGTTGTACATGAGCGCCAACTCGCCGAAGCTTCCCGAATCTTTAAAGGTGTGCACTTTAACTTCTTTCCCATTGTTGTCGATAAAAACATCAAAGACGCCATTATCAATGACATAAAAATTATCTCCATCATCCCCCTGGCGAATTATCTCGTCTTCGGGTTTTACTTTCCTCTCGAACATCGCATTTAAAATTTCCTTCAATTGGTCGCGATCGCACGACTTAAACAGTAATATATTCTCGACCGATTTCTTCAGGCGCTGTAATTGTTCTTCTGTTTTAGGGTGAACAACAGGCTTCACATTCGCGTCGCTTTCGTTTGGATTATACGCCTCAGCTGCTACGGCTCTCCTTCTTCCACGAGTAGGCATTTTCGGTGGTTCTTGTGGTTCTTCCATCTCTTCCATGCATTCTTTCTTCTCCGGCTTTGACGTTGATGCTTCTTTCGCGGCTTTGCTGTCCTTCTTCTTCCTTCCTAATTTTAACATGTTAAAATAATCAGCGGCGAACTCGACTAAATCAGCTGGATTCTCTTGAATGCACTTGACGACAAATTCCTCGAGTAAATCAGTAAGCCCTGGGGGAATTGAAAACTGAACGGCGGTTTCCATTCTCCGGTGTCGATTTACTGCTCACGATTTCGACGTTGCCGTCGAGTTTACTCATCTCTGGTTTAGGACTCGCTTCTAGGCAACGCGCCCAACCCGGACAACTCAAACGCGCTGCAGAGCAAACCTCGATTTAGCCAATGGTCGAATTCTTTTTGTTTGCCTAACACTGCCGACTTATCCTGTGAACTTTAAAAAAAATCGTACCAAATTAAATATGGGAAAATCCCAATGTACGAGGAGATTTTCGAAAGGAAAGTCTTATGCGGTTTGAATTTAACCAGCTGTCTTCCTTTTGAGGACGCTTTATTATTTGCATGGCGTTGTTATTTCTAACGACAAGTGACGTCACGCATTGATGGCGAGAGAAATGCAATGGAAATTTCGGGGATTTAAAAAGTTCAATCTGCGCTATTCAGCTCCTCTGCCACTGGCATTCTCTTTTAAAATTCCATCATTTTCCGAAAAGTTGCTGACAACTACAACTATAAGTGAAAAGTCTATTTAAAGGAGAAACTCCTTTGACATGAACCCGCCCATAATCCATGAACATTATGGTAATAAGTTGTGGTTTTTGAAACTCCGGGTGGCTGAGTTGAATAAAAAATTAACTCTTATGATGAATTTTGTTTTCAAATGAACGTTAAGCGCTCAGCAAAATCGGGGAACCTGCGAGGCATTTCGAAGGGAAAATAGTAATACTAGGTATTGGATTGTATTCGATGAATTAGAAAATCATAACTTCCAAAAGCTAAAGTAGATCTTCGAAAATTAATTACGTTCAAATGCAACGCCAATAAGTGGTGAGATAACATTTATCTGAGTTTGACTATATTTTTTAAAAAAGGTATTATCTTCACAAAATCATAGAAACCTGTTAAGTCACCGCAAAGCATTATTTACCGCAGTCTTAACTACAAAGAAAAAAGTCTATACGACAGACAAAACGCTTCACTTAGAAGTTAATTTATGCAGATCCACATTGTCGTCTTCCTCATTCTCACAAGGTGCAAGTAATTACACATATATCTAGCAAAAACAGCTAAACGAGTCTGTTTAATATCTGTTTTTCTGTTAACCTTAAAAGGCATGAAAATAACAATCTGCCAACCGTCCAGTTAGTCACTTTCTTATCTACACACGAAACAAAGTAAAAAAATACATGTATATCATAGCTTTGAGTTTTTAAATAATTGGAGTGTCACTCAGCAAATAACAGGACGTTGAGATGATAAAGTAAGCCGTCAAAATGAGTCTACATGTCTTATAACTGTAAACTTTTAAATGCAGTTACTAAAACTTAACAGTAACAGATTTGAAGGTACATATATACAAACACCTGACCTCCTGCGAACCTGCGATAATTAAAGGCAAAAAGTAATTGTCAATTATTTAAACGAAGGCCTCACTATCCACTGACTATCGAACACAACACTTTTTATAAACAAATGAGACAGCTGCTAGTTTTCCGTGCATAGAGCAGCGAAACCTTTTTTCAGTAAAACGCAGGGGATAATCCCTCGAGGAATATAAAAGGAGGGTTTTAGAAGGCAACAAATTCAATCTCGTTTGACGAGAAATACGCTTTCTTGTTTTGCGACTATAGAGTTCACGGATCCATTGGTTTTAGTGACAAAAGCCACCAGATGCTTGTTCTGAATCAGCTGAATGACTTATCTGAAGCTTTGACTGTAAAACAGTGCCAAAAGACGTTATTATTCACTGCGGGACAAAGAATTCCACACAAAGTTCATGCAATCGAATGTGTGAATTTCGAGAAAGACTGAGTGAGTGAATTACCAGTTAAAACAATGCCGGGCTAGATTCTCAAAAGCAAATAGGAAAAAATACATCAATTTTCTTGTATTTACTTTTAACTTGCTCAGTCTATAAAAAAAAGGATTCTAAAATAGTAAGAACAAGGAAAGTTAAAAGTAAGCAAGAGTTTATCAAAATCATTCTACAAAAACAATAGTGAGTTCGTTACAAATTTTCTACTAAAAGCAAAAATGGAAAAGGTAATAAACATTACAGTAACATTACAAAGGTACAAATATTTATCGAGACTTGGGAAAATCATTTATATAATTAAAAGGACACAGACCAGCTACTGCACAGACTTTAATTTTCTGAAAGGATGTCGCGAATTCAAAAGATAAAGAGAATTGTTAGAGAAGTGAAAATTTAAACGGCCCGGGTCGCGGGTCCAGGAAACAGCCGTACTAAGTTGCGCCACGCAAGGCTTATCCCAAATAATTTTCTGAAAGTTACTTAAGTCAGACAGCAGCAAATAGAGAGCGTAAGCAGCAGACGTTCTTGAGGTCACGAACGCCGACCGGAAGTCACTCGCGCTAGTGTGAATGTACTGCGCATGTGTCTACATCCGTGAGGTCAGGTCTTCAACATAGACCACGAGATTCTAGAACTCGAAAGTTTGCGTTTGGGTAAGAATTATTTAAAAACTCCCGAAATATTAATATTTCCTGCAGCATGCAGGACTCATGACATACATGAACCTTGCATATGGCCCAGCTCGCCACGAGTCCTTCGTAGCTCAGTGGTTGAAGCATCCGACCGGCGTACGGAAGGTTCAATTCCCGTCGGAGACTCAGAGGTTTTCTTTGTCTCGTGCTTGTGAGATATTGGTTACGTCATTTCTCATTCTTTAACCGAGCTTAAAATTTACCAGCTTTCTTTACTTATTCCCGATATTGTGGTTTAAAAAACCGGTCTGTAGCTCTTATTTTGGATTTCGACAGCTTGACTCTACTAGCTCCAGCTGGTTGCAGAACTCTAAGATGGCAAGATTTACGTAAGATTTACTCGATTTTTCGTCCATGCTAATTTTAATCAAGTGAACTCACTCTACCTTCTTATAACTTTAAGGTCCGATAATTTTGACAGCATGTTAAATTGGTTTTTTTTTACCCATGGTTCGTACAACTTCACACAACCAAGAAAATTCAAGGACTGTTCAAGAACAAAACATGGTTTTCAAGGACTAAGATTTATGAAATAAATCAACACTCTAATTCACCCCTTTTAAACACCTTATTCGCTAAAGAACTTAATAAAGTCATTTTAATACAATTTTTACTTCTTCATGGTTGATCACATTATTATAAACTACAGCTACGTGTACTCTCCATAACAATTCTTTGGCTAATGGCAACAGACACTGGGTATGATTTGCACTACTGTTGCATTTGAGGAACAGAAATAACATTGTTTACGCACAAAAATCTTTTTACGTTACCCTTGAGGTTTACAGGTTCTTAGACCGAGGATGAGCCAAAGTTTCCTTGGCAAAATAAGCGTACTTCACAGAAAATATGTAGTGTAAACAAGGTAGTGAATTTCAAGGACTTTTCAAGGGCTTATAAAGAATAGGCCATTTGCAGTAAGGGGTCATGTCACATCGTTTTATAAAAATGATAGTTATATGATTTTGCCTTCGATAAACGATTAGTGGGGCATATCTTAAACAAAATAATAGTGATTTGGTTTTTCAAACCCGCACCATTTTCTTAAAATAAGTAAGTTCGTAGCTGGTCACGTGACCAAAATATGATTGTTAAAATATAATATTATTATGAATTACCTCCTTCTGAACACAAATTTTGCACTTAAACTTCAAGGACAATGTTGAAAAGATGATATGGTAACGTTTACAGCATATCTGAGCGTAACTATTAAACGTTGAACAAGATATAATCAAAAAGTAATTTTGGCCGCCATGTTTGAGGGCAAGAGTATGCCCTTCAATGCCCTCCTTAAATTCGTTTCCTCTCAAATTTCGGGTGTAAGATAATTTCTATGTGCTCTGTCAATTTTTGGCATCAGCAAGATTCCAACTCATTGATTAAAGGAAGCATTGGTCACGTGACTTCTTAGTGCAAGTGGCCTATTCAAATCACGTACTTTTAAGGACCTCAACCGAAATCAAGGACTTTTGAAACGATTATTACAATTGTACGAACCATGTGACCATGAAAAATATCAAATTAAAATATCACAGCTCAGTCAATTCCAAGCGTGCCCATCTTCCTCTTAGGCATATGTGGGACATTTTTCATCCTGTCAGTCCCGGCGGTGGGAAATTTGTCAGAAAATCTCCGCCCGGGTAAGGTATTTGTCAATTCTTCCAGAAGCGGTTAACATCGTTCTTTTTTCAATATTTCACTTAAAAATATGCCTATTTAGATAGCTTTAGATATTTCTTTAAAGAATATTATAATACTAATTAATGCTTGTGTGGTTTTCGCTCCATCACTTTCCTACCTCACAGGTTTTGCATCCGTTTAAGAAATTGCTTCCCGCCATCGTTATCAGTTCGCACATGGAGGAAACAAAATCATTGTATCGTTTAAAGAGTTTTAAGGAAAGACTGCACTTTCTTTGTGCGGGGATAGTTGAGACAGAAAGGCCTAGAAAAACTTTGCGAGATATTTGAAAGCTAATACAAACTTCGTGTATGCAAGAAAATTTGGTTATGACAAAGCGTACAATCGAACCTGAACGCCGACCGCCCGTACACTCCATACATGTATGCCGATGTCAAACATCACATTAGATCTCGCACAAATACTGACACTAGCCTGTCAGATGAATTGACAGCTGTCAAAAGGCATCCGCTGACCTTCTCGAAGGCTCAGATGAAAGACCAGTCGTTTTGGCGCCATATGTAAGCCGATGTAATATGTCACACTTAGCAAAATATGAATTCACCGGACAGGGCTGTCAGTAGTTTAAAGTTGAGCACAATCCAAATCGAACTCAATTGACTGGTATCAAAATGGGACATTTGCAGACTACTATCACAAAACTAATAACGTGGGCTCAAGTACACTACCCGTCATCTCCATCTCATCTCGTGTGTTTTCCCTTGAGACCGCATTAATTGGATTAAAGATGCGCTGTCCAATGATTGTAATGCTTTTATAATCCCTAGGGAATTGCTGAAACCAGTTTCCATAAAACTAAAAGAAAGATATGTGGAACAGTAAAAACAGGTTTACCTGACTTCACCAGCGAGACTAGTTTTTCAGTTACGACTGTTTACCGAATTTGCCATGACGCAGCTGAATTTTCGAAAAAAAGTTGATCCGTCAAATTTTCAAAGACGCCTACACGGAAAGTTTATTATAATTGTTGTTTTTTTTTAATTCCAAAGTCTTTTTGGCAAAATTTGAAAACCCCGCCAAAAATTTGTGTTTTAATTAAAACAGGACATTAAAAATGGCCTTAGTAACCATTGTTTACAGTTTGTTGATTTAGTTGCTAAGGGGTCTATATACCCTGGTTTTTGTAAAAACAATCCAAATTTGCGAGGCGAGGAGTGAACAACATGGCGGGTCGGTTGTGTTCTTGCGGCTCTGTGGTAATTTACCTCCTAATTTGTGTAATAATGCTCCATTTCTCAGGAAAGCCGCGTATGGCACCCGAACAGGCCAGCCCTCAGTTTTTGGAAGCTGGTAAAAGCGTAACTCAAGTGAATGTAAACCTTCCTTCCTCCGGGACAACCAAGCCGAGTCGCATACCAACATCGAGGATGGCAGCAACTGTAAAGTTTGTTCTTGCTACACGGCTTATCACTGGCAAATTTGGACCATTTACAATTACAGACTTGATGATTTTACTTGTTCAAAACAAAATCTCTGTAAATTTATTTTACAGAAATTTTATTGAGTTTTTATAGAGTTTTCGGTTTTAGGTCTCTATAAAATGTTTGTAAAATGTTAACAAATTATAAGAGCTGTAATGAGAAGAAATACTTACAATTTACAGACTTTGTAAAATCTTCCAAAGATTTTACCGTAATTGGACGTCTGACATAAAATGTCTGTGAATTACACTGCTGTAAGTCAACACAAACTGGGCATCATAAAATCTCTGTCAATTGACGCAAACGGGGTATCGTAAAATCTCTGTAAATTGACGCAAACGGGGTACCGTAAAATCTCTGTAAATTGACGCAAACGGGGTACCGTAAAATCTCTGTAAATTGACGCAAACGGGGTACCGTGAAATCTCTGTAAATTGACGCAAACGGGGTATCGTAAAATCTCTGTAAATTGACGCAAACGGGGTACCGTGAAATCTCTGTAAATTGACGCAAACGGGGTACCGTAAAATCTCTGTAAATTGAAGCAAACGGGGTACCGTGAAATCTCTGTAAATTGACGCAAACGGGGTATCGTAAAATCTCTGTAAATTGACGCAAACGGGTATCGTAAAATCTCTGTAAATTGACGCAAACGGGGTACCGTAAAATCTCTGTAAATTGACGCAAACGGGTATCGTAAAATCTCTGTAAATTGACGCAAACGGGGTATCGTAAAATCTCTGTAAATTGACGCAAACGGGGTATTGTAAATTCACAGGACGAAATAACGTGTTTCCGTATTTTGTAAACTCGACGGAAACGTGAAGTTGCTTAAATCCGTCTCGTTTCCGCCCAGCGGAAATATGATCTAGTTTTCCATGGACGGGACGCGTTTCCGTTATGTTTCCGAGTCGGAAACGAACCATCATGTTTCCGCCACATTTCTATTAAGTTTCCGGTGACGTTTTTTTTAAACCGATGTCCAAGATCGCTTGATACATGTTTCAGAAATTTTGCCTTTGTGTACAATCCAGGTGAATAAAGGTAAATTTACTCTCGAGATCGGGCCATTAAACGGGTCTCATGCATTAAATACTCACGCGCGATTCGATTCTAAGCGATTAAAATGGCAGAGAATACCAACAGCTGTCGATAGTTGGCAGATTGATCTCAATCAGTACTGGCATAAAAATAAAATGATCTTAGACTGAGAAAACAAGAGAGAATGGGGAGAATGGGGACTAGAACAGAGCGGAGTGCTGGTCAGCGGAAGTGTTCTTTTGCTCATGCTTATTACGGTCGTTCTTTTTGGCGTCCATTTTGAAAGTGATTGCACCGGCTTCAAATTTGCCAGCTTCTCTAGGTTCTAGGAGCGTGGAGTCTGTATATTTGTGCTTTCCGATTGCACCACAAGACATCTAAGGGTTGTTATGTATATTTGTCGACCCATCGGCCTTCAGTAATCGATCACTTCCCTCGTAAAGTGACCCTTTTCTGACACAGTTGAGCAGAATGTGAGACAAAAACCTCGTGATGGCCAAGAATAATTTGAAAGTTGGAGTGTTTGATTGTGCTAAGGCTATCCAAGACTGAATATTGTGATGGAGAATACAGATAGCAACACGAGGTAAGCTTCCCTGATACCAAATCTAAGGTTCTATAACCACTGATCAATAACTAGTACTTAGCAACTTAAAGGAGCAGTGTCACGAAATTTGTCAAAACTACAGCAGTGGAAACCACCACCAATCTCAGTGAAACATAAAAATACTGCTCAAAACATGAAAAGAAGTTTTAAGTAACAAAGCAAAGAGCAAGAGTGAGTACAAATAAACATTTTTGTTAGTGTTAAAATGAGGAACAGATGGACAGACTTAAAAAAAAATTAAAAAGGATGGCAATTGGTCCTTTTGAAACTTGTTAGCCTAACAGTTTTCCAGATTTCATTTTTGCGGTCTTCAATGTTTGATATAATGCTTGGGAGACATATGTTTGTTGACACAAAGCTGTGATTGATAAGTAATTTCTCAAGTTTCATGGCAAATGCGATATGGTCATGTGTAGACAGACATTATGACATTTTTATATGAAGTTACTGCACATATTTTCCCTTCGATTAATTATTATTTTAGTGGAAAGGTGCCGGAGCTCTAAAAAGATGCGATAGCACCAGTGAGGAAGATGCAAAAATTAATATGGAAGTGGCTGATGAGATTGTGGACAATCCCGTTTTAACCAAGTGGTATGGGACATTTCCCATTGGAGAACACGGTGTGTTCACTATTAACAGAACAAAAGCCAAAATGCTGCTGGGGAGAAAACTATCACAGCAAAGAAAACCTTCCGCCTACAAGAGAAAGGTAAACATCTTCTACTCAGCTGCATCGAAGCATAACACGAAGCGTTTTTTGATGATCCCTAGTTTTATATCTCTTGGTTACACTGTAGGCTGATTTTAGCAGGCTGTTTCTTTTTCAGTATGTTCCGCTATTTTTTAATCAAAACGTTGTTTTGTTCACCAAAATTTCATTTGAAAACATCTTTGAAAAGAAAATATTTAAGGTAATATATCAAACATGAGAGATAGTGTTTGATCACAGATCAGTCACTGAGAAGAGAGTTGAAAAAACGACTTGCAGCGGAGTATTTTTGGAAATACAAGTACACTTTAGATTCTGAACCATGCTATATAAATGAGTTGAAGAAAAGGGCTGAGATGTAACTCGATAAACACTGGAAACACAAAATAAAGTTCTTGAATTTTGGGTAAGCAGAAAATGCTTTGACTTGCATCAGGCTAGGAACTGTGGTCGAAAGAGAGTCTTAAATGTTGAAACCAAATCAAAATAATATATGCCCCTCTTTTAGGATGTGCTTTTGACACTGAAAGGGGTGATGAATGGTCTTTGCGACCATTGGCGAGCACA
The DNA here is from genome assembly GCF_958299795.1 of Porites lutea. Lineage (NCBI taxonomy): Eukaryota > Metazoa > Cnidaria > Anthozoa > Scleractinia > Poritidae > Porites > Porites lutea. Next base: position 20,459,196 of record NC_133211.1, on the reverse strand, counting down.
AGCAGAGATAAAAAATTGGCCTTGCGAGCAGTTAAAAAAATAATAATAATTTAAGGGACCATTCATCACCCCTACTGAAAATTACAACATTGTTCTTAAACCAGAAAGATAACAGTAAATGTCTTAGGAAACTTGTTTGAACAGAAGCTGCAAATTACTGAACCACTTTTCTTTGTTTTTTGTGTAACTTGTTACTGGGCTGCCTGTGCGGCCCAGTCATAAATTCGGTTTTCGGTCGTCGGTGTCGAAAAATGGTCTCCCGGGGGAGGGAAGACACGAGGGTCTGGTACCGAGAAACGATGTTCTCACAAATGGTTTCATATGATTTTCTCTTGCACGAGCCCTTGCACGGATACTTTTTGTACCTCGTCTCCGCTTCCCCTGAAAAACCCACAAGGCGTTGCGAACCTGAAGAACGCTATTTGCGTTGTTCGAAGCGATTCGATCATGGGAGTCACTATATTTTTTTTATTGTTCGAGTTTATAAGTCAGTTAGATGATGTTGGCGCTGGGAAACTCAGAGAAATGCTCACGTTGCATACAAACCGACACGCCGTTCACGGTAGGTTCACACTAAAAGATAACTGTGAGCGTCAGGTTTGGAACGCCAGGGCCGCTTCCTGAACTCAAAAAGAGAATTATCGATCGATGTAGTACATGAGCAATTAAGAAGCACAATTTATGAGCAAAGTATTTCACCAGTTGACGACACTATGGCTGAAGACTTGATTGTAAGCTGTCGTAGTCATTGAAGCGAACAACTCAGTTGCCGATGAATGGCACATGAATACGTGACAACTTTGCCATGTTAGAAAACTGGCTTTTCCTTGAAATATTTCCTTCGATTTAACGCAACACACGCCACTTTGGAGGTCTAAATTTCGGATACTGAGGATAAAGAAGACACGGACAAAAAAAGGAACTCTGAGAATTTCGCACACAAGTTTAAAGCTTCACCGGGACATCCCATCCGGGAGCTTCACAGAGAGCGACTTGAGGAAAATAGGAGCTATTACTGACAAGGTTTGGTGACTGAGTAGAGCATACAAGTGTAGCCCACGTCGAGGTTTCAGGGGGTTTACTTTTGTTTATATCTGTACCTTGCTAAGCTTTTATCATTAAATTTGTACATGATCTTGTGATCACAATTCTGTGTTTTCGCCCATTCAGCAAGCACGCTATATTGATGTCAGCATTAGCGAGTTTCAGAAACATGCCTTTGAAAATTTTCAGCTCTCATGATGTTTCTTGATATTTCTTTTACCATTTTATGGAGATGTAAACTGAAGTCACCGCAAAATGGAAACTTAAAAAAGCGTATAATCCATTTATCTGGAAACATAATACACGTGACTTATACGACCTTTATTTTGTGATTTGATTTGATTTGATTTACTGTGTGGGTCAGATATAAAAGTAATCATTTTCGTTTCCTATCGTAGATATCTTTGTTGATTTAGTCTTTAGGTTTTTGATTTAGTACTTTATTTGTCCCCCCATGGGCATACATGTGTACATTTTCGTAACAATTTCGCATATTTCGTTATTTACTAGAGTATGGATATTTCAGTTACCTATCTCTACTAATTTTATCTTCATCGAAAGTCAATATATAAAGCATTTTATTTAGGCTAACAGATGTATTTGTTAAGTGTTTTCCATGCAACAATTAGATTCTTCATGTGCAGGGTTCCGCCCCCAAAATGCACTAGCTTGTACTTTGTCATTGAGCCTTTTGTACACAATTATTTTTTATCGTCTTTTGTTTCGATCGCTACTCGTTTTTGTTTTGATTTCCCCTATAAATTAGTTCATTTAGTTGTATTTGTTTTTTAGTTTACAAGAATCATTGACCGTTGTAGTCTTTGTACTCCGTAGTCTTAAATATCCCCGATCAGCCAGCGGTGAACCATGACCGTCACTTTGCTTTAACAGTAAAATATTCCACATATAAGAACGTTACAAGATGTTTGAAGAAGAAAACGCCAAAGAAATAATCGATAACCTCCTCAGCGTATCACCTGCTGTGTTAGCTAGTGAGGATGTCATGCAACAGCGCGTAACGCGTGACCGGAAAGCCACGGAGAAGGGACGGTTAATGAACATTTCCATGCTCCAACAAAAGAGAGACGTCGCATATAAAAGGATGGCAAAGCAAATCAAGAGGATTCATTCCTCCTATATGACCTGCGAGGACATTGAATGGTTCTCTCAAGAAAGAGATAATCTCGATCAGTTGAAACATGATTGCCATCAAGCGTACACCGATTACCATGAGCTCATGCTGACGGAACAGGAAACTGACGCCTCTTATAGGTGGCTTGACCTTAAAGATCGCGAGTACTAGGACTGTCGTTTGAAGATCAGTGGTCAAATACACGCTCCTGAGAAGGAAGTAGCTAACCAACACTCTGTGAAGAGCTATTTTACAGGAACAAGCAGAACAGGTAGTACGAAAACGTCTCACGTGTCAAATTCCTCTGCTCGGTCAAGAAAAATAAAGGCCACCGCGAAAGCCGCCAAACTAGAAGCTCAAATGAAATTCCTCGATAACGAAGCGAAGCTTAGAAGACTGACGTGTATGAAGGAGCTTGCTATGGCAAGAGGTGAACGAGATGCCATGAAAAGTCTCGAAGAAGAAGAACAAGAAAGGGAAAATAAGTTGGAGCAGGTTACACCGAAAATGGTTCCTGTGAGAAGTAAATTAAACGAAGACGCTCCTCCTTTCGTGCCAATGCAATCTGGGCCACCCGCCAAAACGGAAGTTAAGTTCAAAGCCTCTCCTAATCCATTTGCTCCTCCTTTGTTGCACGAATCGCCGCAACCACGCAAGGTTGAATGCAGATCAGATACGCCTCTTAATCCCTTTCACACCCCGTCACCGAAACCGCGAGGTGCGTCTGTGAAGACGGAACCTAGAACATACGATTCGCCGTTTTCTGCTTTAACTCCAACACCTCCTGGACCAAGTCAGACCCCTGCGATAGAAGAGCGTCACTCGTCTTGGCCAGTGAATCCTTTTTTGTCACCTGTATTGAAGTCAGAAGTCGAGATCGCACCCCCAAGTCCAAGTGAGAGGGCTCTACAGGAAATTATAAAGCTCCAAGCTAAGCAGACTGAGCTTAGCGCCCTCATAGCTCAGCAATAACGAGTGAGTTCTCTCCCTGTGCAAGAACCCTCAACCCTCAGTAGAAATTACTTCGACTATCCTATCTTTACAAGAGCCTTCAAAACCATCATCGAATTAAGAGTTCCATCGGACAGAGAAAGGCTTTACTTTCTTAACAAGTACACTGAGGGAAAAGCAAACAATGTTATTAAGGGTTTCGACACTCTGAACTCTGATGGTAGCTACCAATGGGCTAAGAATGTACTTGTCCGAAGATATGGGAAGCGTCATCGTGTTTCTGACGCCTGTAAGTCCCGATTGAAGGAATAGCCACAAATGAGCAAAGGTGATAGTAACGGTCTCCAAGCATTGTCCGACTTTCTTGGACAGTGTGAAGAAGCGATGAGAAGTATACAGACCCTAAACGAGTTAAACTCCACGGAGTTAGCTCAAAGTTACTATCTTATTCTGGTGTGAAATGGTGTCGACATGCGTTTGATGAGAACAAGAAAGATGAACGAACAATCACCTTTCATGACTTTGGGAAGTTTGTGAGAGCTGAGGCTGATCTCGCCACTGATCCTGTTTTCTCTCCGGATGTGCTGAAGATGAAAAAGAAGAAGAGTCCTGAGAAGCAGAAAACAGGCATTAACCAAAGGCGTCCACCCAGCCTGAACAGCCTTGCCACTACGGGAGAAGAGTCAAACGGGAACTCAAAGTCACCTCCTGGCGAAAAGACTGACTCAAAGCCAAAGTGTCCGGCGTGTTCAAGGTCCCATATGTTGTACAACTGTGAAGAGTTCAAGACAAAGGACATAAGAGAGCACCATGGTTTCGTGAAGTTGAACTCACTTTGTTTCGGCTGTCTTCAGCAAGGTCACCTCTGTAAAGACTACAAGCGTAGACTAACGTGTCAGGAGTGCAAGAAGCCGCACCCAACAACCCTTTATTACGAAACTAAGAAGCAAGCCAAAGAACCACAGAAAGCGATGGAGAAAGAAGACATCTCCATTCCCGCCATTAGTAACTGTTCTAGTACAGATAGCAAACGGGTCGCCATCAACTCATTAATTGTACCTGTGTGGCTTCACCATAAGGCCAGTCCCAAACGGGAGATTATGACTTATGCCCTCTTAGATGAAGCTAGCGATACCACATTCATTAAGTCTGAAGTTCGCAAAAACCTTGGCCTGAAGGGACCCGAAGTTAACCTCAATCTGTCCACAATGTTAGGACGACAGGAGATTCCTGTTGAGAAAATAAGCGGTTTGGTTGTTGAAACAATCGATGAGAGAGTGGAGATTGAGCTTCCAAAGACATATGATCAAATATACCTTTCAGAAGAGACCAAATTCCGAGAAAGGAGACGGCAAATGAGTGGCAACACCTTCAGAAGATCGCCGATAAGCTGTATCCATATCAAAGAAGCACGGACGTAGGACTGCTGCTACGCTGTAATTGTCCGAGAGCAATCAAACCACGAGGAGTCATTCTCGGGAAAGGAGAAGATCCCTATGCTGTTAGGACCTTGCTTGGTTGGGGCATAATTGGTCCCGTGATCATGCCTGCATCCAAAGAAGAAGCTGATGAAGTTGCCCTAAAGTAGTAAAGATGATGTTTGAAGCGTAACTTCTCAGAAAAAGACAGACACAGTCAGGCCCTCTCCCAAGAAAACAGAAGATTTCTAGCGCTTGTAGAACAGGGCATTCGCCATTGCGAAGATGGACACTACGGGTTGTCTTTGCCTTTGAATGAATCCAGTGCAAGCCTTCCCAACAACCATGAAGTGGCCTTGCGTCGCTTAAGGCAAGTGAAACGGAGGATTAAATCTGATCAGAAGAACAAAGAAGACTACACCACCTTCATGGAAAATTTAATCAAGAATGGCCACGCAGAGAGGGTCCCACCTGACGAATGTTTACTCTGAGGAAGTTTTTTCAAGACATCAAGTCAAGTTTATCTGCTAAAGGAAAAGTTTGGTATATTCCTCATCACGGCATATATCATCCCAGTAGACCCCCGACGAGGAGCCTTAATTGAACTTTGATTGAATTGTGTTTAAAGTTAAGTTCCTTGAATTTACGTTGCAAGACAAATGGTTTTTGTGATATATACTATTACAGGGGAGCCATGTTAAGTTTCTCATTCAGTTTTCATTATTTTCAGTTTCATTTCGTTTCAACAGTTACTTTCTTTCTAGTGTTTCATTTACGTCACTGCTTTGTTTCCAAGACTCCCCCTAGATAGCTCCAATTTCAGTCGATTGCATGTTTTCGAATAAGAAGCATCAAATAATACAGTAGAAGAATAAGTTTTTGTCTCGTTTAGTTTCGTTTCGTGATTTGCAATTTTACTGTGTGGGTCAGATATGTAAGTAATCATTTTCGTTTCCTTTCGTAGATATCTTTGTTGATTTAGTTTTTAGGTTATTGATTTAGAACTTTATTTGTCCCCTTGTGGGCATACATGTGTACATTTTCGTGACAATTTCGCATATTTCGTTATTTACTATAGTATGGATATTTCAGTTACCTTTCTCTACTAATTTTATACTCATCGAAAGTCAATATATAAAGCATTTTATTTACGTTAACAGATGTATTTCATGCATTCGAAATTATCGGCCGCTAAAAGTTACAAGACTATAAACCCCTCTGAGATAAGATGTGAGTTCCCTTGATGATGATTCGCATTGAGAAAAGATCGAGTAAATCTCACGTAAATCCCGTAAATTTTGCCATCTTCCAGTTTTGCAGCCAGCTAGAGCTAGCCGGGTCAACCTGTCGAGCCAAAAATAGAATTAGACTGTTTACCTATAAATGTTTACATCTCTAAAAACGTCGTTTGACTAGCAGAAGAATTTTCCTTGGCTTTAGGCCAACAATTTAACCACAATATCGGAAATAACCAAATAATTCTTACCCAAACGCGAATTTTTGATTACTAGAATCTCGCGTTTTATCTTGAACTTCAAAAGTGGCGTTCTGGCGTCGGCTACCTGACCTCATGGACGTAAACAAAGGCGCAGTATAATCACACTGGCGCTAGTGACCTCCGGTTGGCGTTTGTGACCTCGCGAACGTCTGCTACTTAAGCTCTCTAATCTTTCCTTTCTGGAACTTGCATTTAAAAGTGGAATTAACTCCAATCCTCCAGATTCAGCCGACTGTTTAGGGGGACTATGTGGAGTGGCGTCAGTATGAATAAAGAAAAAGATCCTTTCACGGTCAGCACATAAAGTAAACCAAAAAGAAATAATCAAACCAACAAAAGTAAAGATTGATTATTCTAGTTTATTCGATCTCTTTTATTAGGTTATTCAATTTATTGCCCCCACTTTATTCCTGACAAGCACGTGTAAATGTTCCATCACCAACTCTTAGGGCAGTACAGAAAAAAACAGCTGAGGCACCTTTACGTGTGAACCTACAGTTCAGGTTAGAAATAAAATGTTCCAAACAATTTAAAACAATGAAATTTCACCATGCTAGTGGCATGAATATCACATCATTCCATAAATATTGCAGTACTCAAATCTGGCTTTGGGAAAATAGTGAAGTGGTGTGTTGCTTAGTTTGTTCAGGCACCCGGCTATATTTGGAAAATGTGTGCAATAAAGTGTAAATTGTCCCCTCACGAGATGACCCTTTCTCCCTTTTATTCTCAATGATGTACAAGAAAATTGGTCAGAGAAACAGGCACTTTAACTGGCGTCATAGAGGTTCATATCAGGTTCCCCTCATTCAAGCAAAAAAAATGTACAGGCATTGTGAATATTATAAATTCAACAATATTTATTTGGTTTTAGGTCAAGGCAATCAAAGAACATAAAAAAGCTCACCCACGTGGTCGGTTTTGGATACAGGCCGATGCATGTGACATTAAAGTGGCTCTGCAGGAGTTCGTCAAGGGAAAATGGGATGGAGGTGTTGACAGGGTTTTCCCTTACGCGTAAATACGCGTCAGAGATGGGTTGTTTCGCCGAAAAAGAAAAAAAGGACGCAAAACACCAATGAGAACCGGTCCTCTCGGACGCACATGTTCTAGAGCGACAGGTTGCTAAAAATTAGTTAAGAACTGCGTAGAGCTTCAAAAAATCTTTTTTGAGAATAAAATATAAAGACTTTCGAATCTTCTTCTTTTGCCTGACTCCTTTTTTAAAACTAAGAAGAGCCACAATCACTTTGAATGGTTCTCAAGCTTGCTATTTTTAATGTTCCGATCGGAGAACCACATTGAAAGTCCTTGCAGAGGCTTGGGAACTGATGTCTCATTATGAGGCATTCTTGTGCATGACGTACAAAGTAGAACAGCTCATTTGAGATATATGAATATTTAGAAGTTTGGGAGAACTCTAAACCCCGTAACATATAAAATAGGTAGTACTCTTCTTCAAATTCCTTGGTGAAGACGTCTTATGGTAGTTTATTGCAAACTTGTGTGAGTGTAGTCGATCATTAACAGGACAATGTATTTCGAACCACCATTGACAGCCTTCTTCCTCATCTCCAACCAGGGAGTGCTCATGTTCAGGATGTAGCTTGCAGCCTCAAGGATCTCCAAGAAGATCTCCAAAAGTATTTGAGAAATGTGCTGGTGAAAAAGCGACAACCAGCAGCTACCCATGTCTTGGCAATTCTGGTTTCTGAACAGTCCCAATGCCTCTCAGGCATTGCTCAAAGCACTGTGGTTGGGAAGGGTCAAATATAACAACTTGCTTCGTGGCTGTAGGGATAAATTGTGCATGAAGTACAAAGTAGAACAGCTCATTTGAGATATATGAATATTTAAAAGTTTGGGAGAACTCTAATGCCCGTAACATATAAAATAGGTAGTACTCTTCTTCAAATTCCTTGGTGAAGACGTCTTATGGTAGTTTAGTGCCAGCTTGTGTGAGTGTAGTCGATCATTAACAGGACAATGTATTTCGAACCACCATTGACAGCCTTCTTCCCCATCTCCAACCAGGGAGTGCTCATGTTTAGGATGTGGCTTGCAGCCTCCAAGATCTCCAAGAAGATCTGCAAAAGTTCTAAGAAATGTGTTGGTGAAAAAGCGACAACCAGCAGCTACCCATGTTTTGGCAATTTCAGTTTCTGAAGAGTCCCAATGCTTCTCGGCATTGCTCAAAGCAATGTGGTTGGGTAGGGTTGAATATAACAACTTGCTTCGTGGCTGTAGGGATAAATTGTGCATGAAGTACAAAGTAGAAAAGCTCATTGATATATGAATATTTAGAAGTTTGGGAGAACTCAAATGCCCGTAACATATAAAATAGGTAGTACTCTTCTTCAAATTCCTTGGTGAAGACGTCTCATGGTAGTTTATTGCCAACTTGTGTGAGTATAGTCGATCACTAACAGGCCCAAGCATTTCGAACCACCACTGACAGCCTTCTTCCCCATCTCCAACCAGGGAGTGCTCATGTTCAGGATGTGGCTTGCAGCCTCAAGGATCTCCAAGAGGATCTGCAAAAGTTCTGGGAAATGTGTTGGTGAAAAAGCGACAACCAGCAGCTACCCATGTTTTGGCAATTCTGGTTTCTGAAGAGTCCCAATGCTTCTCGGCATTGCTCAAAGCAATGTGGTTGGGAAGGGTTGAATATAACAACTTGCTTCGTGGTTGTAGGGATAAATTGTGCATGAAGTAAAAAGTAGTAAAGCTCATTTCAGATATATAAATATTTAGAAGTTTGGGAGAACTCTAATGCCCGTAACATGTAAAATAGGTAGTACTCTTCTTCAAATTTCTTGGTAAAGGCGTCTTATGGTAGTTTATTGTCAACTTGTGTGAGTATAGTCGATCATTAACAGGTCCAAGCATTTCGAACCACCACTGACAGCCTTCTTCCCCATCTCCAACCAGGGAGTGCTCATGTTCAGGATGTGGTTTGCAGCCCCAAGGATCTCTAAGAAGATCTCCAAAAGTACCTGAGAAATATCTTGGTGAAAAAGCGACAACCAGCAGCTACCCAGGTCTTGGCAATTCCTGTTGATTGTTCTTGTTGGTTCGATTTTTTCTATTTTGATGTCTTGTTTTGTTATTCTCTTTCAAAAATTGCCCTGTCTAGTCCCAAATCGCTGCAGTTATCATGGCGTAATGACTCACATCATTATGACCCCAAGATAATTTTTTTAGAACATTGGTAAGGTTCAGATAGCTTTTGAATTGCCATACAATGTTTTGTTTCCAATATTACCTGATCACTCAATTTTTTTCATTTTTTATAGAAGCTTGACAAAAGACTGAAAGCTGTCTCTATACAAGAAAGAGAAGGTGACCTGTGTCCAGCCCTTGATGTTAGCCTTTTGTCCTCTGATGAGTCTGATGCAGAAGATGAGTCCTTGAAACCAGGCCTCTTTCTTGGAGGACAGAAAATTTCAACAAACGTTTTAAACTATAAGATGAAAGAGCAAAGAAAGCAATGACGTCTCAACAAAGAATATAGCCAGTTAGTAGAAGACCTGTCATTGTTAGTGAAACAGCAGTAGGCGTTGTTCCAGAACATTTAAAATGGGCTGCTACTGAGCTAAAGTGAAAACTTTACATTAGCTAGATAAAGAGCTTTTGTCTTGTAGTTGGGGCCTTAAAGGTTAAGGTGAGTATTATAAAGTCAAGATTTTATAGATGTAAAAACAAAGTGATTCTGTTGAGTGGACTAAAGAGTTTCTATCTAAGACTTTATAGATGGCTATTAGGAACAATTATTTTCAGAAAAAAATGTGCACTTTGTTTTGGCTGTAATTTATAAAATAAAGATAATTGTACTACTATTTCAGCATTCAAAACACTACCACAACAGCATGGAATAAAAAACTATGAATCAAGTTTGATTTCTAAATGTTGTGTATACATTTTGTCTGGGTCTAAATGACAGTGGCTTCAACTCAGCACCTAATAGTGGGGTAACAGAAGCAAGCAGTTTTATCACATCTTCTCCGCAACTTGTAAAAGCACTATTGGCATAAAAAGGCCGAGGGCAAACCTTACAACACAAAGAAAAGTCCAAGAAGGCACAGAGGGCCAGAATGATCTCTCTTTTCACCCGCTGGCAGAGACAAGGAACTGAGAGAGGACAATGCCCTGCTCACTTAGCAGCTTGCTCAGTCCAGGGAGGCAGCAGCAGATATTCCACTGAGTGAAGCTGCTAGACCGGGTAAAGTACCCAGGGCAATTGCCGAACAACACAAAGTAAGATTTGTTTTGAAGATATCAGACAAACTAGAGGCAAAAAAGCAGTTAGAAAACATCTACTACAAAATGATTTTGCCAAATATCACTTATCGTCTGTCAGTTTGGGGCAGCTGCTCTCTAACACTCTTTGATGAAATTGAGAAATCACATACTAAAGCAGCACGGATTATTATCAGCACATATATTCCTTGTATTTAAATCCAAAGGATGAATGATTTACATTGTAGTCAAACAAAATTAATATTTCAAAACCTAGTGACTACAATTCAATTCCGGTGATTTTTTTAATGTATGAAGCAACATCATGGCATTTAACATTATATAATGTGAAATGAGCTTGACACATGCATATTAAACGTGGTGTGGGGCTGGAAATCACAAAAATAATACGATCTACTTTCTTTCACTTTTTAGCTTGTAATTTACTTTCTAGGTAACCCCTGTTGGCGATCACAAGCACAGTATCTAAAAGGATGTAAACCACAATTATGAAGCACCCTGCCATAGGACAGAACACACTGATTCTTACAACAAGTCCAAACAGGGCAAACATCAGGTTCCGAGCGATGAAGAGTTCAAAGAATGACCAGCTTAGTTACCTTGCATGGTTAGTAGACATGAGCAAAAAAAAAAAACTTATCAACTCCAAAGACAAGTAATTTTTGTTCGACAATGCACAATGTTGCAAAGGCGTTTGGTTTCCCGCAGGCCGAGATACAGCATACTTCTTATGTGCTGAGAAGCCAAACATCCCCGGGAACAGGTTGGTGGGAATTTACCATTCCATGACTCTCCCTAAATACAGATCTAGGATTTTATATTCATTGAAAGATACTGTAGGGGAAGTCTGCATTGTGATTGCAACAACTGCTCTCAGTATGGGAGTAAATTTTCCAGATGTAAGATATGTCATTCATGTTGGTCCAGCAAAAAGTGTTATCGACCATATACAATGAGCAGAACCAGCTGGAAGAGATGGATCTTAAATCTTCACTATCCAGCTGATATTTAACAATGCCTACGAGCCAGGCATATGGGAATACTACTGGTGATCTTTCCAGTCTGTTTCCAGTCTATGTGCAAGGCTTCTACGCTTTTCTCTAAGAACAGAGAGGCTGAATAAAGTGTTCATGATAATGGATAAGAAACATGACATGAAAAATAATGTTCTTCCTCCCAGCTTCATCCCTTACCAAATTGTAATTCGCCACAAAGTGTGAAAACTCTGCGATGAGATTAGGAGTGTCATGGGGAATCTGGGAATGGTTGTGGTTGGTGAATTTACAAATATAATAATAGAATGATGTGCAAGACTTACATGTATGTACCAGTGTGTGTACTGCAACTGTGGTAAGAGCTTATGACAAAATGTGGAGAGGACACAGCCATACTGCATTTAAAGTGTTTTCAAAACTACATTTAAGAGAATCGGCATCCTAAATGTATAAACTTGTTTTGCAATTGAAAAAGTCACTGAAAATGATATATAATGAGGTATTAATTTACGTGCCATAAACACCAAATAAGATAGAAGTGAACTATAACACTATGGTTGGAAGAGGTACACATAGAAAAGGATATAATATATTGAGAAACTGAAACAAGACAGACATATTTAAATCCTTATTAACTTGGAAATAATTTGCTTTAGAAAGGATACATGTAACTTCAATGTCTTTTTACAGGCACAGTAACTGAGCACTGATGGGGAATTAGATTCCCTTCGCACTTGGAGAGGGACAAGGCCAATCTCCTTTACTCAGATCATTATAGATGCTAAGGCTGAGGCTCGAAGCACTAATGTTAATACCATAAGTAGGTATTTCCCACCGAAAAAGGTTGAAGGTAATTATTTCTTCTGTGTTTTTTCCCGTGTTTTCTTCACCCTTAATGGAAGATCTCAGCATGTTATGGTGCAAGGAAATTTATCTCAGAGTTTGAATTTGGACTTTGGTGTACCACAGGCCTCTTGCCTCAGGCCATTGCTTTTCACGTTTTATGCCCGCAAATTGTTTGATGTTATCAAGGTGCACCTTCCCATGGTTCACTGCTACGCTGACGACACACAGTTATATGTGTCTATCAGTCCAAACAAAAGCACCAGGCAATTTGAGGCTGTCACTCCTATTCAGCACTGTGTGGATGATTAAATGATATGATCAAAGAAAAGGTGTTTTTAAAAGAAAAGTGTTGTTTCAAGTTCTTTCTAAGCACTGCGATCAAAAATGGATACGTTTGATACTTGGTCTATTAATTAGAGTATCTTTCAGTTTCAGACACAGACTTTAAGCAGTTTAGAAGTTTCCACAGAGCTATATTGACGATTTTATGGCTACTTTAAAAAATGAAATGACTTACACTTGACATTTTTGTTGACTATTGTAATTATTAATAATGGTGTCCTTATAATAATTCACTATTGTCACCAATAAGATTCTGAGTGCTCTCCTTAACCCTATAATAATATTCAGCAATGCTGAATATACATTATTATTTTTAGATACCAAATTAATATTAGAACCAGGCTTTTAGGCAATTATTAGTGAGCTTCCTGTATTTATTGTTGTCATGATGTAACCTCCATGAAAGTAACAACCATGAAGTATGAGAAATTTAACATCAAATTTTTTCTGTGTCCTTTTGGAACTAATTGGTTTTGTTGTCACAGATATATGTTACTTGGTCAAATAACAAAGCATCTCTATTATTTTTTGTACCGGGCTTAGTCAACAGCAGGAGCAAAAACAATGTATAAACTGCCATCAACTGACCCTCAGGCAACTAGATGCCCTTATCACAGTGACAAGGGCCAGCCAGAAGAGATTTCCACTGACCAGTAGTATAGCAAGTTCTCAAACCACTTTCTACTCTGCAAGCCCAGCCAATGACTTCTGTGGCACTGATTACCCCAGGTGCCTTTGACTCAGTCCTCCTACAGATAATGTTAAGATCCACTTCAGAAAGAAATTTTTCCGCATTTATTGGTATGTCACTTTTTCCAGCCAAATGAGCTTGAACACAGAAATGTTGGAGGTGTCACAAACAAGCAAGGGCTGGATCCAGAGAGAATAAGTAAGATTAGGAAAATTGTTTCAGTATTTTCCTTTGTCACTGGCTCAACATGAAATGACTTGTTGTGGTGTGATTGCCGGAAAGCCATCAATAGTTTTACCATTGATTCTGATGTCAATGCTCATGCCATTTGTGTTGTTGGTCATGAGTTTGGTGTTCTCTGCACTGATTTCCATGGCTGCAAAGATCTTATCCAGGTGATCCACCACGTAGGCTAGTTCCTCCTCTTTTCCTACCAAGCCACCAATGTCATCAGCAAAATGTACAATAATGTAAGTTGGTAATTGTTCTGCTTCCGTATTGACTGTCATAACTCCCTCCAGAAAGATGTTAAAAAGAGTCAGAGACAGTAAACACCTGTCTTACAACGATTGTAGTTCTGAACCAGTCTCCTACGATGCTGTTAAGTTAGACTGCACTAGTGGCCTTGTTGTAGCTTTTCAATGACTTGGATTAGGCTGGCATTAACGTTATAAAGCTACTCTGCCAAACGCCTTTTTAAAATCAATAAAGACATGACTGAGGTCTTGTTGGTATTGGAGGTACCTCAAGGTACATCGAAGTTAAAAGAATGCAAAACTGCTTGTTCAGAGTTTAACAGCACACTCTGTTTTAACTGACTGGTATGGAGCAGCATCAATACCAAAATAACTGGAACTACATGTATATGGTTGCATTGTTTTCACCACACTTTTTGTCATACATTTGTACAAGAGGATAGTCTGTACACTCCGTTCAAAGTTACTTACATAGCACCTCTTCTACTCAGAGCTGGACAACACAGTAGTCTGCCCTCTAAAACTTATGTTCTGGCAACTTTGAGTATTGAGTAATGTAATGCCTTTGAAATGATTGTTTCAAGAATTAGGTGCAGCTGGGGAACAAAACTGACACAACAATTTCCTAAAAAATATGGTTTACACTTGGTCACCTGGACTACCAGTATTCTCCCTTCAACGATTTAATGTAACTTGTAGCACAACAGTTTCTGGTTAAATCACAGCAGCTGATATAACAGCTGTATGCTCACATATCCAAGTGATGTACAGGCTGTATATTTATTGACTAAGAGCTGGAGCATTTTCACCTTCAAGAGCTACCACAAAAAAGTCTCTCTAGTATGTCCAGGACAAGCAGATTTTCTTGCTAAGCAAGTACCTTTTAGACTCACCTATCAGACGGGCACCACCAAGCTCTAGAGAAGGCAACTAGGCAGCAACATTTTTTCTTCTCATGTATCATACCAATGACAAGTCTCTTAGTTGCCTTTGAGAAGCATGTAGTCACTGGGTACCCTAGAGTTCACACGTTCAGATTACCAATATTTCTTTTGTTTCTTTGGTTCTGAGGATGTGAAGAGGTTTCACCTGCCTCTCTGGGCTTAAATTCACTAGAATGATGTATCAACTCTGGGTCATTTAACAAACACGATCCTTAACACAACAGCACAACAGCCGGCATAGTAAAAATACACAAGGCGTCAAACTTAATATATTGCCTAGAAGATACACTAGAGCAAAAGAGGGTGGTCGCACATTCTCTGTGACAACTTCTAAATGTTGGAATTTTTCACCGGCTTAAGATCTGTTCCTCTTCCTCTGTAAATATTTTAAAGAATGCTTCATATAAACAAGTTAAATTAAGTCAGTTTAGGGTTAGAAGTTTTACTTCTTTGCTAGATAATAATTTTTAGATTATGTAGTACTATGCACATTGTACTTACATTGTATCTTTTCGTTAACTTTTTACATCTTAATCACTTATGTATTTCTTTTGTCTTGTAACACATTACTAACTAATTAAGAGGGCCACATGTTTATTAGTTGTTTAACTATTAGGTGTTATCCTCTATAAAATAAAGTTTGATTGATTGATTGATTGAACTAGATCTGAAGATTTTGTGGCAGCAACGACAATAATATACTGGCTAGAGGATGCTCAAAGGGTTTACCACTGACACCAATACAGGATGGCCATGAAAGTACATCAAGGGCTAAATACATTTATGTATTTTTTTGGTGTGTTTTATTTAATATATACCCTGCAAAAATGTAGTGCCTGTTCTGTGTCCTTATGAGAGAAAATTTCTCATAGCAGATCAACTAGAACAGCTCCAGCACAGCAGATTGCTACCTGACATCCAGAGGAGATCAATACACGACAGACACACGACAATTTCCTGATAAAGTAGCTGAAGAGGGGAAAAAGCTTGCTGTAGACGAAGTACAGTACCGCTCAAAAGTAGACGCGAGACTCGAGACTCCATTCACATAGAGTCTCGCGTCTCAAGGATCGAGACCAAGTGACTGTCAACTTACTTTTGAGCTGTATGACACTATTATCAAAGAATGACGCTTTAACCACGGCAATGAAGACAGCTAAAATCAGACCATTAACAATATCTGAACAAAGTTGAAGGCAGAATAAATGAGAGGAACAAGGACATGCCATTTCTCGCTGCCAGAATCATATCAATTTACTGACTCATGTTGATCGACGGAGATGTTGCTGCATAATTTATTACACCACACCATTATCTATGAGAGGTGGTTCCTGCCAATAATTATTTTCAACTCCTGGTATGCTGCTTCCCTATCCTGTTGTTCACTTTTCTTAGGAATTCTTTTATGCAGTTTTGTATCCTATTAGTCTCTTTCACGATTCAGTTATTCACTTGTCCAAGTCTTTGATAATAACTATTTGATTGTACAGTTTTCTTTGGAATCCTTTTAAGCAGTTTTTGATCTTTTAATTCCCGTTTGAATCGTTTTATGAAGTTTTGTATCCTTTTCATCCCTTTTGAATTGTGTTACTCAGTTTTCCAAATTTATGCCATTTTGCATTAAGTCAGTTTTGAATTCTATCATTCCCTTTCGTATTCTGTTCTTTCATGGAGATAGATGGTTGTGGCCTGGTGAGAGTAATAAAATTAATTATGAACATTTGTCCCACCAACAGATAATATATGCCTCAATTGTGGGAGTAGTGGTTTTGGTGTTATCAATGCATAAATGTAATAAATTATACTTTTCCCACCTCTGTATATAATGGTAACATATGCCATACAATATATAATAAAATAAAATAAATGCATGTCATAAAAAAAAGGTCTTTTATGTTTATCCTAACACATCCTTAACATTTTGGTCTAGTCATTTCAAACAAGTTCAACTTCAAGGCAGTGCGTTAGTCAGTCAGGAGTGTCAAAAGTAGCCTGCTGCCAGCGAAAATTGCCACCTACTTAGTTGGTATCAGCTGCCTACTCTGATCGGCATTTCTTTACAGACAGCGTATTTTAAATAAAATATTCCTGGACTGGCGGCTTACTTTGACAACTTAGCTGTCTATTTCAAACCTTTCTGAAAACCCTGGTCAGTGCCTCTAATAACACTGTATTTTAACCTGTAGTTTATTTTCAGCTCTATTTTTAGCTTTGAATGCAGACCTGAATACTTTTTACTTGAAAAACCACAGAGTGAACACTTAAAGCCAGAACACAGGGAGGAGATGAGCACCCTTCGTTCCTGTCAAGGGATGTCCTTACTTGTGAACAATGTTGACGTGTATTACCGCGTCAAGAATAGGAGGCAAACAATCACTAGTTTGCTCTGTGAGGGAGCCCAGACAACCTGTAGTTACACTGTCATGTACCAAGACAGCAATGGGCAGAGCCATTTCGGGGACTTCTGTTGTTAAGTTGACCACAGCACAGGACAGTCCCTTGTTTTCTTTTAGAGGACAAGGGTTTTAAGCTTTTTCATAACATGTCATGAATACTGTACATTAACACATCGATTACTGTAAAGCTGCAACAATTTAGGGACATCTGTGTCAAGGAGGAACTTTCTAGAGAAAATTATGTATTCCTAAGTAGATTCCCTAATCCTTTATTTGCATGACTACCATTTAAATCTCATTCCGATTCTTTTAAATACAGTGTAAGTAACAGCCAAATAGCATCAAGGAAAAGAATAACAAGATGCCTGTGTAAACAATGACATAGTCTGCACGTAACAGCATTGAGAACATGTTGAACAACATCGAGAAGACAATTTGCAAACAGCATAATAAACTTGTAAAGTTAATTTTGGTGGAATCATCCCCCATAAGTATCAACACTGAGACTGTCAGAGATCACATGAATTTTTGTTCTTCTCAATGACAACCTTAAGCAACTACTCACCGAGCTATTGTAGCTACCTTGTTGGGGAGGATCTCAATGGGAACCTTTTTGAGTTTCGAGTTTCAAGCAAAATGTTTAGGACAAGAAAACATGGGTTTTAGACAACCAAATTTAATATAGTGCTTGTCCGATGGACAAGTGGATGAGACAATTTTTCTCTTACTCTGGGTAATCACATGAATGCATATGCTTGTTCGATTCGCAAACACACATAATTCAGGTACACACGTACTGCACTAAACGCGAGACTTTTCGATTCACCTTGCCCACTGGAAATCTATTTACCAAGGATCAAAGTGGCTGTGAGCCACAAAACTCGGAAAAAACATCTATGTATTTTAACATAATTCCTGATAATTCACACAATCCACTAGTCATTCTGTTGTTTTCTACAAAATAATTTTTTGACATTACAGGTCATGTTTCATCTTCTATATGTTACAGATCATGCCTGTTGAATAAAACAACATTTGTATAAAATCAACATGTACGAATCGAATACATAAATGTGATTTATATCAGAATCACTGAAAATTTGGTATTACTTTGAACAATACTGTAGTGGAAGTGTAGTGTAGTGGTTGACAAGTACGCTTGTGTATATTTTGAAAAACTGCTCTGAAAAATGAAACAGTAGATCTATCATGCACACAAACAAAATTAGTCATGATGTCTTGCCGATATGTTGTCATTTACAAATGCATTGTTTCTTCCTCTTACAAGGAAAATGGTTCCCTTGGGAGTTTACGAACGGACACGCAGTCAGTCGGCTCACTCAGTATGTGCTGCTCTGCATGGTATAGGTTAATGTGATCTTTAATGTAAGAAAAAGTATTCAATTTCAATATTTAGTACCTTAAACAGGGTTGCAATTTTAATGCATTTTGCCTTAAACAGGGTCACAATTGAAGGGTTACAGCAGCACAGCCCCAACCAAACTTCCTTTAAATCTCCCCGCCCCCAGAGAAGTTTCTTCCCTTATACATAAACATAACCTCCAAGTTCCAAGTTCCAACTTAAAAATGAAAATAGAGCCTTATCTCAGCTTAGTGTGGGACAATCTTCCATTAAGATACAAGTGATTGCAAAGTCTAAAACTCCATGTCAATTTTTAAAAGTTAACTCAGGTTACACTACAGTGCATGGTTTTATCTTTTTAGACCTTTCCATCTTATAACACTTGCTTTCTGACAGCTTCAATAAGCTTTAAACAAAGCTTTTTCAATATTTACTATTCCATCTCAAAGGCCTTTGGTCATTGAACAAATACTGAACAACTGATTGAATAAGACTTTGTGGAGACAGGACTGAACACATTTCAGGTTAAGTGTTGTGATGTCATGTATTAATTGTTTTCATTGAATCTTTGCCTGCGAATACAGCCTTCTTGTCCCGCTCCTCACCATTCGCAAGCTAATTGTACTCTAAGCCACTGTGAATAAAATCAATGAATTAAATGAGTCTTGTTTATGGTGTTGTTCAATTCAATATCCACGTTCATGATCTGCCATTATTCCTTTTGTTGACACTGCAAATAAGAGGGCTTTCTCTGATTCACCTACACATTACGAAAGCAGTTCTCAAAATCAACAACGCAGGGTAAACACGCTAGACTGCACACAGTTTCTATGCAATATTTTTCCACATGTAACCCATGATAAAAGAAAAGGCGGACTGCAAGCAGTCTTTAACACACATGTAATGCTTGCCTGCACTTCCTAACCATTGATTACTGCTAGTTTAGGCCTATTGTCTGGGGAAATTGAAAAGTTTCAGCTTTCTACAGAAGCTCTGGTAGCCAGCAAAAATCAACACAGAAACCCCAGCTACTCACACAAAACAATTTTGTACGAAATAGGTGGTATTTGTGTCTCAACAATTTTGTTCAATAACAACTAACATAGCTTCATGAAAAGCAAATGAAGGCAAATGTAGGCACCTCCACGACTAATATCCTTTAACTACTCACTTAAATTGCACTGAAATATACTTTTCAGACCCCCTAGAATAAAACTTCTTCCACAGGGAAGGGGGACAACCCACAAGGAGCTCATCCATGTGAAAGGCTTTCCGCCCATTTTGATCTAATCTATCATCTCCCTCTACTCTGCTTTTCCTATAGAACCTTAAAGGTTTATTGCATTTCCTTACAAATTTTCAAATTTTGGCGGGGAAAAGTTTAAATACATGAGATAATCGAGCTTCCGCTGGCTGTGACAAACCGCTCAATCGATAAGACAAGATAAGAGAGCATGCGCACTCGCACAAATATGACACTGGTTTCACTACATTTCGCTACGTTCAAGTTCGGCACCAACATTACAAGGTTCGCTGCATACGAGTCTTACATAGCTTGATAAGGTACGTTTTACTCAGAATGTAATATGTTACATTATAAAGTAATTTCATAGTATTTATAGCGCATCTTTAGCAAGCAGCGGTCTATTTCATAGTGGTTTAATCATGCTTTCAGTGTGCTTTTGTTTTTCCCGCCACCTTGTTTATTATGCATAGTGGCGATCATGAAACAAAAGGAAAAATGCCTTGAAATGCTAATTTATCAAGCAGCTCTTTCATTAAGTATACCAAAATGTCACTGAACCATTATTTCTGACAAAAATTTCATATAAAGTGAAAACTTACCCTTTGAAAACCTCATAATTTGTCACATACCATCATCCATCTTAATCCACGCTGCAGTCTGCGTCACTGTCTTCTTTTCCTCACAAGGTGCCACAGCTGGTTTTCTTCTCACCTTCAGCATACATTCTCAAAGAGGCAGGCAGAGGTGTTTAACCGGAACAAAACCAAAACTCGAGGGAGCTCAATAAATAGTTGGTGGTTTGCATCTTGCCATGCACGCCACGAAATCTGCAGCAGCCTCAATGAACTCCGGCGTCGCGTCGGTTTCGAATGCGCGAACAGCTGGGTAACCGCTCCTATGTCACATACCATCATCCATCTTAATCCACGCTGCAGTCTGCGTCACTGTCTTCTTTTCCTCACAAGGTGCCACAGCTGGTTTTCTTCTCACCTTCAGCATACATTCTCAAAGAGGCAGGCAGAGGTGTTTAACCGGAACAAAACCAAAACTCGAGGGAGCTCAATAAATAGTTGGTGGTTTGCATCTTGCCATGCACGCCACGAAATCTGCAGCAGCCTCAATGAACTCCGGCGTCGCGTCGGTTTCGAATGCGCGAACAGCTGGGTAACCGCTCCTATCGTGAAACACCGCGGCAACTTTTCGGATATGTTCGGCGGTTGCAAGTTCGGAAGGTTTCGGGCCTTGGTCTGATTTTGGAGCGTTTTACTAACACGAGACTAACTTTTACCCGCGTAAATACGTTGACGTTTACGCACGACCTTTCATACAATGCCTCTATTTTATTTGCAAAAGTAGTTTTACGCGCGTATCCACTTAAACGTTACGCACGTCCACCCTTACTCTAGCTCAAACTTTTTTCATGTTTTGTAAGGCAAGCTTAAGAGCGCTCGGACCTTCTCCATCAGGAGCCCATTGTTTGTCTCTCTAATTTTGACGAACGATAACGAGAATTTGCGAGCCACTTTGACAGGAAAATGATTTAAAACGCACTGAAGATCCGAAAATTTATCTGACGAAACAAACTACAAACACGCTCTCCTTACAGCCATTTTTTTTTTTCTTGTTTTTTGTTTTGGCTCAATTTGCTTGCAGTAACTCGGGCGGAAACGCTTGCTACGCAGGCTAGCGGCCCGGCCAAGAAGCGCAGTCAAATTTTTGCAACCATCTCCTCGATGTAAACTTTTCTGAGACGCAGAGAAGGTTGCCTAACTATAGGGAGGTTAGAAGCCCATGCTCGGAAAGCCAGGGGCATGAAACAATTAAGCATAGGGACAATCAGAAGATTAAGGAAATGATAATCAATCAAAGGTAGTTCAGTGCGGAGAAATTAGTAGTTACATATTTTCCCAAGCGGTCCATACTGATGACCAGGAGAGGTAAATTAGCCAGCTGCGCCACAGACGAAAGGCTATAGTGTGCTTCAAAGAACGACTTTGCAGCAGACAATACTAACCGAGGCTCGTGTAACATTATGTATCGGTCAAATCGAAGCTTCAACATCCCCCCCGGGCATACCACGGGCATTTGACACCTTTGCCGTCCCGGGGTGGAGGGAATTTGGTTATCAGAGTCTTCCAGGGGTAGGGAATTTGATCCCCATGCGTTAGGGGTGGGGAAAGCATTGCAGAAAAACATTACACTCACGGACTAAAGAAAATTGCTTAGTTATTCAGATCCAGAAGGCACTTTGGAGAAAATTGGAACCCTTATTCAGCCGTAATAAAGAGGTCAAAGAGGTCAAAGAAAATGCGCTTGTATCAGAGGGCAGCCTCCTGCCGACCAGAAACAGAGGGAAAAAAAACTTTATTGGAATAAGCAGCATTTTGGCATGAGGTAAAAGTCGTGTGGGCCTACCACCCCCTTTTATTGCAAAATCCTACTTTGGGGTGGGGAATTTGATCTGCACCCTCGATTTCATGTGAAATCTCTGCGGCGACGAGCTATCATGGACGCGGTTCAGTACTGTTAGAGGATTTTCGTGGAAAAGATGAGCTGTGGCCAATTGGTAACGAGGAAAGGGCTTAAACAAGCTTTGTGCTGTATTTGAAGGTATTTAAATTTTAATATTTTTAATATGGATTCAGGCTCTGAATGTATGAATGTATTAAGTTGTGTTTACAATAAAATACAATACCTATACTGGCGATTCAATACAACAATACAAAATAAAATAAAATAAAAAGTTCAGGTCAACTAGTTTGACCTGCCGCAAGTATGTAAATTAATAAGGTGAGCGATGATGCATATCAGTGAAATTGTCATGATGTAGTAATCTCAATAGGTGAGATTTTTTTTTATAGAACTCTTTGTGTGTTGCATGACACACGAAGAAAAGCTGAGCGTTCAGTGACCTTATAGCAGCGATTTCCGCCGCTTTGCACGAGACTTTTGTTCGTAGAAAATACGCTAAAGGTGTTTCTCAGTTTTTGTTATTGTGAATGCTAATTATTTGCTGTATTTATAAAGATTTTGTTCGACAATTGAAGGCCTTTCCGCCGTCCTTCTGTCATTTTGTGCCTATGAAATGTCCCTGGGGTGGGGGCATTTGATCGCCTGAATAGACCCTAGTGTGGGGCATTTGAACGGCATTTTGGCCCGAGTGGGGGGGGGGGAATTTGAACAATAATTTTCAAAAAAGTCAAATGCCCGGGGGGGATGTTGAAGCTTCCATTTGACCGATACATTAGCACCCTAGGAACACCTTCTCATACTTAAATTTTATTTCATTTCTGTAATTTAGTCTAGATTCTTCCTTACCAAAGAGTTTCTTTTTGCTTTTAGTCCCCCCCTTTTTTTGCAGGTGTTTAACATCTGAATTTACCGGAGTGCTCTACATTCTTTGCCAGCTTTTTTTTTATTCAGTGAAACTGATTATTTCCCTTCTAGAGTGTTGGAAGAAAAATTCTAAAATGAAAAATGTCTAAAGTGTTGGAAGAAAAATGTTGATTTTACGTGAATTTTGCCTCTCATCAGTAAGACCCAAACTTTTCTCATCTCCTCGACTCCATGAGCTGGCTCTCTTAATTAAGCAATTCTTCGTGTCAAAAGAACTGTCACCTTTCCAGCACCGATCCAAGAAGCTAACACTGGTAATATCTGATCTATTTGTCTGGCTACACTGTGATCGTAGTGAGTTTGCAGATCCTTGATTTTTTCGCGACGTAGAGGGTGACGCTGAAATCGGGATAGCTTCGATGAAAAGTCCGCTGGGTTCTGCTTCTACCTTGCTTATTTGTGGTTCAACCGAGGCTCTTTGGTTTGTAAAACCACTGAATTGTGAACTGGATTCATCTTTAGTCCATGCGGGTCTTTTTCGCCGTTCATCTACACGCAACTGTGGAAGAGAACTGTAGCGCGAGTAATGAATACACGGACGATTCGTTTCAACAGTTTTGCCGCTTGGGGTAAAATAACCCACATTATGATCTGTTACCGCAATTCGTGGAATAAGCAACTCATTTTCTTGCATCTTTAAGGTCGCTTCTTTGCGGTTGTTGTTTGAAGTTTCGTGTACAAAATAACCGCTCGCCACACTTGGCACCACCATAGCTTTGCCTGGATGACCTGGTTTTGGTGTATCTCTCTGTTTACCGGTACCTTGAGGTGATATAGTGCCATTGTTTACACAAACAGGTGAACTCTTACACCCTTTGGAAAGCTTTTGTAAAGTCAAATCAAACAACTTTCTTCCTCTACGTTTACTGTCCGACTTTTCTGATGAAGTTTCGAATTGATCCGAAGACTTCCGAGCGCCATGATAGCCATTTTTAATCACTTCTCCTTGGCCATTAACTTTCGAGTGAGCCTTGCAGTTCTCGTTGCTCTGTTTTCTCTTTCGTTTGTCACATTGCACATTATTTCCATCGTCTAGGTAATTCAATTTTGATCCTTTACGGACAAGGGCAAACAATAAGCCCTTTGCCATATCAGAGTGCCAAGCCCAGAAAAACTATTCAACTGACTTTTAAAAAACACAGCAAACAACTCTCCGATATTTCATATCCTAAGGAGTAACTTTAAGTTATTGTAGCTGCGTAGCCATATGCAAATCTACTCGCCACACTTAGCATGTTTATATGATGCATGGCGATGCAGTAATGAATGTAATTGTCCTGTTCTCGCTAGGCAATTATTTCTGAACAAAAGCTGGCCGTCAAACAATTAAAGAATCATAATTTTACGGACGCATACTATAAAGGTTAACGTCAACACTTCCCATTCTGTGTAAAAATCATTTGTATTTAATCGCGGCAGAGACAGCGTGTCATGTATTTCAGTCCTTCATGATAATCCTCTTAGTTAACAAGTACTTGGGAAATACACTTACGTACGAACGGTATGACGTTCGTTTTCGAAAGTGGTGGTCTAATATCGGTCGATGACTCATCTGTTTTGCTTGGCAAGTGTTCACAAGAGGGCATTTGTTGAGGGAAGGAGAAGGGCCAAAAAAATGTCTTTTCTCGCTCCTCAGCTGGAAGGCAAATTTGGAAACTGCGCATTTTGGGAGTAGTTTAAAAACTTGCAGACGATTTTGTAAAAATTTGCCTGAAAAATAGCCAGCGAACATTGCAAGTACAAATTGTTGCGGCAATTAAATTCTGCGGTTTCCTAAACCGTTGCTAGAATAACATTTTTGTCCGCAAATACTCGTCTGGTTCTTTAAGCCGGGTAAGATGTGCGGGTCATTTCTCGCCCGTATTGAAAAGGCTTCATTACACTTGAACACTGGTTACTATCACCGAATTCTTAATTGTCTTTCCTCTTGAACATTTTTTGTATAGGTATTCAACAGCCGAGGGTTAATTCTTTGCAGTTGAATTGTTTTATCTTGTTTACTCTGTCCTTGTCTGCGTGACGAATAGTGAATCTTTGTAATTCTGTCTAAATTCACAGTTCTTTACATATTGCGAGTTATTCTCTGCAAGCTGTATAAAAAAACTAGATAGGCTTATATGAAACGATATCAGAAGCGTTCTGTTCGACAATGCCATTTCCTTTTCTTAAAAGCGCCACCACAAGGCAATATCACCGACAAAAAAATTGTTTTCGAGACGTTGTTTCTACTATAGTTGATGACCTGTAGAGGTAGCGAAGCATAACGTTTTAGCTAATAAGCAAGAGATATTACAGATCAGTATATGCAACCCTTAATTGTATTGACGACTTAAATCTCAGCGCCTGCACCAACTTAATTGTAGGACATTCAGGCTATGTTCACCCTGTACTATACTGGATTGCTATTGCGCCGGCAATAAAACAATGCCGGATAGGGCTTCTGTTGACGCGTAAGAACGGTGATTTCGGCGCGATTTCTGTAGCCTGCGAGCAAGCTCTTCTGTTTGGGCGAGTGAAACGAGTCTCGCGAGAACGCGCGAGCAAACGGCGAAGCCCAAATAGGAGAGCTTGCTCGGAGCGAAGGTGTTCTGCACCGATCTCTAAAGTGGAGAGTTACACGTCAGAAAGGTGTTCATATCGGAAAGTTTTTCGTGTCGGCACGAAAGGCTATCCGGTATAATGTGAACATAGCCTCAAAGAGTTGACAAAGTTCTCCGTTCTCGCCTTCGACTAAGATTCAATGAAGGCTCACGAAACGCTTCTTTTTGAAACAAAACAATAGTCACAAAAATAAAGATCAAAGGCGGTTAATTATTTTTCCCAGAAAAAAAATGTCAGACCCAAGGTTAACTGCTATGGCGGAAGAGCTCAAAGGTTCGACGTATCGTGGCAATTGTAGTCGGCGGCTTATGTAGGCTAGTTGCTGAGCACGTTGTACGTTCTTAAGGACCCAAAGAACACAAGAACTAACCTGTACTTGAACAAAAATGTTGCTGTATGTATTCGTCTTCAAATGCGCTCACTTTATTATTTGTCAAGAAGTTCATGAAGGGCTGACACGTAGATGTTGCGGTTGAATTTTTCTCTGGCTTAAATTTTGGTTTTCTTTGCTTTTGGAAATGATAATGAATGCACATGAGCTTACAACAAAGACCTTGGAACATCCAGAGATACATGATGTATTTACTATCCCGATCTGTTTAAGAAATCAAGGCTCCAGGTTAACAAATTATGACAAGTGTTGTTTCATGAGGTTTGTCCATATTATTATGCAATAAAAATTATGATAAATAACAGTAATGAGTTTTTGCTCGAGATTATGACCTTTTATGTTCATTGGTTTTCCCTAATTAGGCAAAAGCTACTCCGAAAACGATAGAATACATTTTATTTCCAATTGAATTGCTGTCATTCTTGGTAAAATCATCAATATCCACTTCACTTTATTTTGAGGTGATGTTACACGGGACGATTTGCAAGGACGATTTTAAGCGCAACGCAACCTTGTAACATTGTTGCAATATTGTTTCGAATAGCTGAAACATTGTTCCAACATTGCAACAATGTGTTCAGCCATAGTTAATTGAGTGGAATGGTTATGAAACCCGTCAGACTCCTTTGTTATATGTTTTTGTGGACCTAAAAGTGCACAACGTTCAAAAGAATTCCTATCATTTTGATTGTATTGACCAATCAAAACGTTGCATTAATTTATTCCGTAACAATTTGCCAACAGAAAACAAAGGATTGTGCACTTTCAGGGTGCTTCCAACATAAACTGCAGCACTGTTGTTTTTATCATTGATGTTTGCCGCTTTTCATAACCAGTCTCCTCTAATAACTATGGTTCAGCGAAAAATCGTCGGTTGCAAATCGTCCCGTGTAACATCACCAGTTCACATACTGTTGTGCTTACCCTGGGTGCCCGGCAGAGGGTTTTTTCTTTCCTATTTCCTGATAAAATAGTACTAGAACGGACCTCTGGAGTCAGGGTACGTTGTGCTTAACTAACTGATACGTTATTTTCAATTTTTATCTCTGTCAGTGGAAGACCTTCTTCAATTAGCCTTTCAGTTTTATATTTCCAAAGTCTTGGCCGTCAGCACACAGACTGAAAAATGTCCTTTATGTAACCTAAGTTATAAGAGAAACTTTCATTTAATGGGCCAACGATTCTAGTGTTCTCATATCAAAAGATGTTATATTTCTCAGTGAGCTTCAGTTTAATTCACCCTTCTGTTGGCCAGACAATCTTTAAAACAGTTATAGGTGACAGTACACCGTGAGATAAACGATAATAATTAGGCATTGTCCTCTTAAATATCTATATCTTCAGGGCTGTAAAAGGTTGACCAGCACCACCACGTTCCTGAGTAAGGCTCGTTCTAATCCGTGAGCGTTTTATACAAAGTACACGAAATTTTTCGCTGTCTTCATAATTCTGTTAAAGACGACACCGTTATCAAAATCTGGCTTCCGTTTCATGTATTTAAGGTGAAAAACACGGATCAATTTTTTTAAAGTGTTAATGTTCACTTAGGGGAGGGGTAGGTGGGCAGTTTCGTAGAAACCTAAATGATCCAAAAGCACAAGAAATGAGAAACGGTGCTTTCATCCAGCGACTCAGAAAAAAAATTCCGAATTCTCTAAACAGGACTGTCGAACC
The DNA here is from genome assembly GCF_958299795.1 of Porites lutea. Lineage (NCBI taxonomy): Eukaryota > Metazoa > Cnidaria > Anthozoa > Scleractinia > Poritidae > Porites > Porites lutea. Next base: position 20,431,532 of record NC_133211.1, on the reverse strand, counting down.
TGTGACCTTGAGGCTACTATTTCAGTCTAGGTGCTATACCGTTGAGCTACAGGAGACCCTTGGGATCTAACAAGGATAAGAGGAACTGTTACTTTGGAGTGATAACACGCCCTTATTTTGGGATTATAAGACGCGCTCTGGCAAACCTTCAAATTCATCTGGTTCTTCTCTGACTTGAGACCTTTTCCTCCTCGCTTTTCTACTCTTCTTTTCTAGCATCAGTTCTTGTATATGTTGATATATTCTAATTCCCAACATCGCACTCACAAAAAAGTTTATCGCCGACTGCCATTTGCTTATTTCTGTCACTTTATCCGCCCCAACGCGACAAGAGAGAGGCTGGACGTGTGAAATGATGAAGTAGCCAAATAAGCACGTCATGCTAAAGAGAACTTTGAGCAAGTTCTTTCGCTGCCAAAACGCCTCGGCGAGTCCTTGCACAAGAGAAAATGACGCGGCACAAATCCACAGACGGGTTTCTTCACCATTTGTGCAATTCACGGGACCATTTTCTTCAACGCTGTCAACAAGTCTAACAACCGCCGTCCAAAGTGTAATCAGAAAGACGGCATAGATTCCTGTAGGTAGCCACGGTTTGTCATCAACAGATACTTCGCTGTCTTCATCATCATGCAAATCAAGCTGAACATCAAAAATATCAGCTTGGCTGGAATTCCGCTTTATTTTCTTTCTGCTTCGCTTTTTGGCTTCCACAAAATCGTACGCACTCCTTGATCCCGAATGCGCAGGAATACTGTCTAACGTTCGTAAAAATCCTTCACCATCCCCATTACTTAAAGTCCCTCCGTGGCTAACCGTTTTTTGAGCTGTTGGGTGTCTGGTTCGGTTTACTGGTTCGAGGTGCCGCGAGGGGCCGATATTTCCATTCACTTTCCTGTGCCTTCTGGGAGAAGTGAAAACACTGGCAGCCGCCATTGCCGTGACATGATGATTCGATACTCGACCCGTAGGAATGGACCTCCGGCGGGTTACTCGTCCCGCAGTCTTATTATCCCTACCTACTAATAACTGAGCAGGAGACGACAGTTGTCGAACTGGAGTTGACGCACGGCTTGAAATACGTCGCGAAGGACTAGGAGACACGGAACTGTTTGGCATAAAACGTGAAGGAGATGGAGCACGACGAGCATCTGACTTTGACTGATTTGGTATTTGAAAAGTTGGTGATGGCGACGAGGTTCGACTTTGCATCATGTGTGTGGGTGAAGCCGCGCGGCTGGTAGACACGTGACGGATTAAACGTGGAGTACTTCCGGTGCTATTTCTTCGCTGAAGCTGGTTTATTAGTCCAGGATTAGATTTATCCCGCGACGTGTTTTCTCCATGAATCTGGGCAGTAGTATTTTGAACGATGAGGTCACGTGAGAAATTAAGCCCTGTATTTTCAACTTCTTGCACCATAGCTGCTGAAAGAAAATTTATGTCATGTTTAAAAATACAACATAATCTATCTGTAGCTATCTTGAGGCGTGCAAATTATACCGAGCGGCGCATATGTTGTGGTTCAGTTCAATCCTTACTATATAATGTTTTAGAGGTTCTAACGAAACTTATCTCAGAGAAAGAAATTCGTGTCTTCTTGTTTTGGAAGAAGCTATTTAATTTTTTTTGTAGAAAAATCGATTTTGTCGAGAACTTTAAACAGCAAATATTGTTGGCGGTACTGAGATAATAACATTATCTAAAATATAAGAATGACTGGTTGGCTCCGAATTCAATTAAGCTCATAAAATAGCAACAACAATTCAAGAGCAGCAACAGATTTTAATCCTGTACACTGAGCTATTAGATAGTTTTGTCAACATCTAATCGATTAAGGATCTAAATGAAGTGTTTTGCGTAGAATTTTAAACCGTTTAAAATTGTAGATATTAAATTCATATATCGATCTACATTGTACCGACTATAGGAAATAACGCAACCTAAAGCATCGCTTGATGAATCGCGGTTTCGACGCACGTGTCTGCTTTATCCTTTTTTAAATTTTCTGCCAATATATTGAGTTTTAATTGGCTTCTAGCTTTACTAACTAATGCTATGCTTACTATGTAACAGGTTGCGTTTAGCAAAATCGTTCTTGGTCCTTTGATTCAGTATCGCTTTTGACATGGAGGGTTTCATCTTTTGCCCGATGTAAATGAAACCTTTCATTAAAATTTCCAAATATAGATGGTTTCATGTTAGAAAAGTGGAAGTAAAACCTGGTGGAAATAATCAATAACTACAGAAACCGCAAACTAGGATAAATATAGTTCAACTAAGAATTATAAATCTCAGTGCGACATCTAGGATTCAGGTAATACGTCTGTGAACTTCCACAGTTGATGGATATGATCTGAGATATTATTTGAGAAACGTACTTTAGCTGTCTCTACCTTACACCATTCTGTCATTTGTTCCCTACCGTTTCGTTTATGCAAAAAAGTACCATATAAGATTAACAGTTTTACTTTAACTATCCAATGTGCCCTACAAAGCAACTTTTACTTAACTTTCGGTTTAGCAATTTCGACCTTGTCTTGAACGAATTGAAGTATTCTCCTGCAGCTTTATACTTTTTATGCTTTATTGCATAATATGTATTTGTTGTTTCCAACTAGACAATAAGCTAGTTTTTTTCTAATCGGAGATAACGTTGAAGTTGTATTCACTGACAAAGTTTTCTTTCAACACTGCGTTAGGTAAGGCTGTGAATCAATGTTCCAGTACTGAATACACAAATGTATATATCTTATGTACCTCGTTCTTCGGAAAGCGATCACTGAGCGACAAAAGTTGGGTTCACAAATGTATGTGGTTGATCACGAACATCGAACGGTAATAATCAATTGATTTTTCATAATCGTACCTTCCTTTCTTGATTCAAAGTCTTCTTGAAGACTCTCGCTAATGTCAGTTACGTGCGTTCCGGAGTCAGAATCTGCCATTGATGTTTTCCTATTGTCCGTAAAATATGACGTTAAAAGACCTTTTACTCATTTAGAAAACTCTCTAAACGATCATAGATTTTCGTGGTCATTTTACTTCAAAGTAACCGTACTGTGGGCGATCTTAACAGGAATTACGCAGAAGGCTTATCTTATGGGCTATCTGATTGGTTGATTACGATAAAGTGTTTCCCTTCACACTGCGGATAAAACTCGGTGCGGCTAATTATTGGTTAATGAGTTTTGTCGTTTAAGTATTATCTAAAAACCTTTTCTTTCAGCCTGTATTCACTGAATTATTTATTAAGAAGTGTTCGGGACTATGAAGTAATTAGGAAATGAAGTTTTTTTCCCGAATATTTTTGTAGGATAAAGAATTTAATTGTGCCTGCAAACATTGGTATTCCTTATCTCTTTAACCAAAATTAATTTCCAATGTTTCTCTTTGCTTTTATTTTTTTACCGTTTAAACTTTTTGAGTGTCAATTTAGGCACAGAAGCGGTAACGTTCTACTCTTTAGGGATAAACGGAAACTAAAAGTTCCGATCCAAAAAGTTTAAAAAGAGCGAAATACGCCGGTAGTTTTGACAATGGCTAACTAACTGCAGGTTTTGACAAAACAAAAAAAAAACGAAAACAAAAAGCTTAGCGCCCGAGAACTGTCGATTATAATGAAATGTATAGTAATAAACTCTTTTGTAATACTCTTTGGAATTATTTATAAAGACCTCATCTGACTCATCTGCATAGATTCATTTGCCACCATCCGTTTTCTTATAGACAGGTATTTTAAATAGAAGGCGAAACTCATCTCGCGATTTCTTTGTTTTCGCCGATATTTTATTCTCTGAGACTGGTGTTAAGGCAATTTAATTTTCAGCCTCGTTTTCATATTGGCGATTTCAGGGCATGCGCAGATCTCGAGTCCAAAGAACTAACCAGCTTATATCCATATCGCAAATTATTGTTACATAGTTATGCTGGTAGTAATCGATGCAAAGTTTCACCCTTAAGAAAGAATCAACAACAACGATAGCCTGCGTAGCTGGCGGTATTGTGTAGTAGTCGAGTGAGACTTGGCGGCGGAGCCGTTGTAATATAGTCGAGTGAGATTTGACGGCGGAGCCGTCACGAGCGGCGAAGCCACGAGAAATACCGCCTGCCAGAGAACCATGATTTTTCGAATGCCGCCCACTTTTGTCACCTTAGCTGATCCCAATTAAATCAGCCAATCAAAGAGAAACCTACAATTTGAAACTTCCGATTATTTTCACGCGAGACAGTTTAGAAATAAGCGTTGACAGGCTAAACAGGACTCCTAAGCTCGTGATAATGTGAAACGTGACCTTGTGAGTTTGCTTGAACAGAGGTTTTTTTTTTATTTTCTCGGCTCTCGCGCGGTTACTAGCACTACACAGTGCAAGTATCATTCTAAACTTTGACGGAGTAAATCTTTTTTTGCCACACTAGGCTTAACATTAAAAGGTCACGAAGCTGGTTTGTTACATGCATACTGAGTAACCATTTCCTGTGGTTTATTTAATTCTTTTGTAGGTGTTCCTGATAGGATTTGATCTCAGATGTAGTTGTAAAGTGTTTTAATTTCCTTTGACCTTTGTTTCTTACGGCTAAATAAAGACGATTCCAGCGCTGTGAAGTTTAAAGACGCCATTTCGGCAATTTGGTCATCAATTATGCTCTTTTTAAAGGAGAAACCACAATCACTTAAGTCTTTTCCCGTTTGCCATCTGCTCCTTTAATTGGAAAATATATGCGAAGGATCATATAACATGATTGACATATGTATGGCCCTCGACCAATCTGTTTCTCCGCACACTGGTGTGCGGACTATTCAAAATACCAGGGTTTTCTGGCAGGCGGTATTTCAACCGCCTCGTCCCTACTCCCTTTTTCTGGAACACAGCTCCGCCGCCAAAACTTCAATCTCGCACCCACACAATACCGCCAGCTACGCAGGCTACAACAACGATAGCAGCTACGCTATATTGCTTAGTGTGCGGTTAGGAAACCTTGTGCCATTTTCTAAATAACAAGAAGTATAAAACTGACCATGATTAGCCAGATTAGCTCACACGAGTTTTCCGGCTAATTTTGGGAGACTCCCTCTGGTGAGAAACAACATAAAAATGGAAAAAGCGCGCGGAGAGAAGGTTTATGCAGCGGCACAAAGAGGCCTGTGTGGAGGAAGGAGGAGGGTATCTAGCCCGGGACGAGTTTTCGTAGAGGATAAAGGCAAAAAAGGGTGAAACAGAAAAATCGCCGAGCAAAGCTAGCCGAGTTGTGGATTAGGCCGAAGAGGAGAAAGGATAGCGGAGCCTGGAGACATGCCTTTGATACCACCGCTCCATGATACCATATTCTGATATCAGTCATGCTCTGATTGGTCAAGTGTCTCGATGCCACTTGATAGATTCCACCCTCTCTGCTCCATAGATTACCGCTCGGTTCGCCTTACTCTCCGATTTTATGTCGCCCTCGCCGAATTTTTTTCTCCTCCCGAGCGCTCCCAATAACGCCCGTTGTTGCTTGCCTAACGAACATAGAGATGTTACGTGTAATGATCTTGTCTGGAGCCTTAATCACTACGAGTGATAATTACAAGTGAGATGAGCGTCCGACAGAGAAGGGGGTTGAGGAAAGGATAGATGCCAATTCCCGGCCAAGAGAAAGGCCGCCTAAAAATTGTTGTGCAGGGGCAGCTAAGGTTAGCGTCAGAAAGATTACGTCTTCGCGAGACGTAAGTACTGGGAATGGGATTGTAATAATCAGTGATTTATCGTAATAATATAAAAGGTCAGAGAAAGATTGTAAGCTATTTCAAACAGCTTAACTATAGATTACCTGCCACATTTGGCTACATTCAACGTAACTGGTCAGTAGGTAGGCACGAGGTCAAATCTGGTAGAAACCAATAAAGGCTATGTTCATACTATACTGAATTATAGCTTTTGCGCAAGCGCGCTATACAGGATAGGGCTTCTGTTCACACATAAGAAAGGTGATTTTTGGCGCGAATTCTATAATGGAGCGAGCGCTGCGCCGCACCATGGACACATGGCCTTGCTCTTAAAGCCTCGTGTGCCTCGTGGCCAGCGCCGGTCCAGTCACGTTTATTTATGTTTTACTACATACCTAAAATAGCGGCTTTCCAGTCTTAAATATATATATATATATGTACTGTGTATATTTAACCCCTGATTTGAACAATTCATCCATCAAAACAAAATGTTTTTCGATGCAAAACAATTGACATTGAACTTGACTTTTTCGTTTCATACCAGCAATAGCAAAATAATGACCTTGACAGTTTAAATTATTCTTCGACCGTTGTGAGACAAGTAAATCTTTTCGCGACCAGAGAGTCTTTCAATGATGTTCGCAAAGAAAAAAAAATGGTAAAAAAAAAAAAAAAAATAGCGAACGATGATCAAGGTGACTTCATAAACCGAAGAACAGCACATTTCATCAGATTTCATGTTTAATAGTGGTGATATTATTCTCTAGCCTTTTCATTGTCATTAACGTCATGCTCAGTGTGAAAGCTAAGCTTTTTACAGCTCACTATAGATTTAACTAATTTTTCTAGAAGTTATCCTCGTAATATTTTATCGTGAATTGAACCCCGCAGATGAGACTTTACTTGTACATCTCAGCTGTGGTTATTTTATAGCCTCCCAGGGAGTGCTTGGTGCTTGGGGGTGGGGTGGGGCGGGAGTTCGTCAGTACCAGTGTTTAAACCTTCTAAAATCGCGCTGTTCAGTCAAATTTGTGAGCCTTAAGTTTCTGCAGTGTGTGGCTCAGTTTTGGTACCCGAGGGTAATATGTGTCTTTGGTTACTGATCAGAAAAGCGGATTAGGAAAATGATCATTATGATCAATGGAATCCAGACGATCTGGATGGATGGTTGAATGTATGGAATCGCGTTAATTGCCTAAACTAAGTAATACTCCTAATAGTTCAATTTAACAAATGAAATGAATCACCATGAGTCTGGGTCATCCACAGCCTAGCGATAAATCACTTTGATTTCTGTTTATTATTTTCACCTACAATAGAAACCGCACAATATTTGACATATTTTCTCAACAAAAAAAATGTCTAAACATAAGCAGATTAACTTTTTAAAAAGGTTTCAGATTTGATCCGTAAAGTCTGTAACTCTTGTGCCAATATACTATTTAAGTGAGATTTGAAAGTTACTGTCTGTACGCCATAAATGAAAAATAAAAAAGAAAAGAAAAACCTGTTAAGGTTATATAATGGTGGATTCAGTTGCCTACATGCGTTTTCCACATGCGCATATGACCGTCGCAGTTCTCTTTTGTTTTTAAGCTTAAAAACAATTAAAAAATTCCAACGGGTAAGGCGACGGCCATACGCGTATGTTGCAAACGAATCACGCACTCTTGAACGGACGCGAAAGCCACAGGCTAATTACAACAGGCGTTATTAAGCTTCCATTCGCGAGCCGAAAAACGCCGAGCGCTCCCAAAAACGGCCGTTGTGCGGTCTACGAGAGGGGGTCACAGAAGCCATGAAGTATGTGACTGTCTCTGCTCTGACGAATCTTCTCGAGTTTTATTGTGTAGTAGTTTACAATTTTGAGTCTGTGAATGAAGACCTAAAGGAGTGAACATTCAAATCACATTTTTTGAGTGCAGTCAGAATTTTCTGTGGTTACCGTGGTATTTAAATTCTATGCTCTGAGATTGGCTCTAGCAGTTGTTGTGGACTTGGTCGATCGAGTCTTGTAATGCTGTTTCCTTAAACAGGAACTCTTGTTTCCGCATCGTAGATCCTCTAACATTATTTCAGTTGTAGTTTTGTTTTTGTTTCAAGTCATTGCAAAGGTGTTATCCTTTTAAGTCAAACCCGGAAAATGGTTATAACATTAGAAAATGCCTCTACCTACCTATTTTACTTAAGCGAATTAACCTTACGTGAGTTAGACCGGTTCTACAATTTTACACGCGTCTGTATTCCACCACCCACTTCCTGCATACCACAAAGAAAAATATCGGGTAGGGCTTTCCGCACTCCTGCTTCACTCATGAGTGGAATGAGTGGAGCGAAGCTGCGTCGTGCCCATCTTGAAGGTGGATCGTCACATATCGAATGCACTCTTTGGCGCAGTGTAAACAGGCGTTAATACTACACCGAATAGTTTTTCGTGTGACATGTAGATGTTGTGGTTCAATTTTATCCTTGGTTTAAATTTTATTTTCTTTTGTTTCAAACTCATTATCATACATTACCATACCCAAAAACAAAAGAAAACAAAATTTAAGCCAAGGTTAAAATTGAACCACAACATAGATATGGCCTTAGCGACAACATGGAGCGCCTTTTGAAAGAAGCCATAGATTAAAAGGATAGCAGCATGTTCCAGTCTAATTGCTCTTGGAAATCCTTGGAAAGTTTAATAAAAACAGTTAAGTTGCAATGAAATTAGCATTTTTTATCAGTTTGGAGTGTACAAGATGTAAACAGAGCGAATATGAAATTTGCGTGGAGGAGTAAGTCCTTCCCCAGCCGGGCAGGTGAACTTTACAAAGGAACTACGTTTAAGTGAACCGACAAGCTATTCACAACGTCTAAAAATTAATAAACCTTGGAAAGTAATTGACTTAACGAAACAACAACGTTAATTAAGAATAAGGTTTCCTTCGCAGATAAGGTCGATTGCAAGGTACGACACATGAATCTGACCCAAAAACGTGTTGATGAGATCTTTCTTTAATTCTCCCATGTTTAGGCTTTGAAGGGCCGCTTATCTGAGGAACTAAAGCGTTGGCTTCTGATAAGCCCGACTTAAGTGCGGACTCGATGTCGCTGAATATCAAAAAGAAGTGTTTCGAATGTCGCCATTGCCAGGCTTGCTCTCTTCGCTGAAAAGTAAGCTGGTGTCTGAGTTTAAAAATTGAGCATTTTTAGCCAGGAGGAAAGATTTTCCTCTGACTTGTTTTTCAAAGACGTTTCCACTTGTACCTAAGCATTCGCAACGAATCTGGAAATAGTTTTGAGAACCAGTCAGAGTAAAACACTTCTATATTATGTTGCCATACTTAATGTTCTCCTTTGGTATAATTCCCTGCTTTACAGATAAAAGCAATTTATACGCAATCAAATTATCTGTCATTGAAATTACACAACGGAACACCAACGGATAGTCATAGGAAAGAACTTTCACTGTTAAAATGGTAAAATGATAACAGTAAATTCGAGCATTCAAAATTTATTCAGATGACATGATGATTACGACAAACTCATGCGTGGCTGAAGGATAAAATGGCAAAAGGATCAAATGGACGGTGTCTTAGGCAATTTTTCCTTTGGTATTTACAGTTCTGTGAATATCGTGTTTCTTAACATTTTTTGTGAGTTTTTTCATCTATGAAACACCCACAGTGAAATTTGCCATAAGCGAACAGGTGTGATGCATTCATTTAATCGGTCAATTTTACTCTAGGAATAACCTAAAAGCAAAAAATTTTTCCTTATTGGTGGACGATGGGTTTCGAAACAAGACGTTCAGCATGGCTAGCTTTTATTGCATGCACCTTGATTGCTATCATTTCCCTTAAGGCCTTGCTACAGCCAATAAGCGCTTCCACATTTCCATGACAAATAGCTCCAACTTCAAAAGAAGTGGTGTAAACAACGTGCGAATGCCACACGATCTCAATACCGCAGAGCAAGGGAACAGGCTGTACTGAGGCGAAGAGGCTAAGACAAGTACCCCCAAAATGATGTTTGTATCTGAACTCAAGAGTGTCCATTTCTGGGCCAGCGCCTTAGTAGAGCTGCTAGCAACCTTCTTTTTCATCTTTTTAACCACTGGCACGACGATTACATGGAATCCGAGCCATCCACCCTCGACAGAGTTGATATCTTTGTCGTTTGGCTTCAGTATCGCCACCCTCGCCATGTGTAGCTCGCACTTAAGCGGTGGACATATCAACCCCGCCGTCACTATCGCTATGATGGCACTCAGAAAAGTGAATATTCTGCGAGGAGTAACTTACATCATTTTTCAACTGGCAGGAGGTGAGATCGTGTTAAAATTTCAGTCTGGTAATGTTAAAAAGTATCGAGTCGCTATGTAAACAACCATATTGGTTCCTGGATTGTTTTAATAACTGAAGGACACGCTACTATCTTGAGATCCCAGTAATGTAATTTCATATAGTGGCTCTGGGTCTATCTTTCAAAGATGATGATTTAATATTTTAACCAGTGTCTTAGTAGTACTGTAATTAGCTTTTTCCCCACTAAAGGTGCGTCAGTTCTCTGGTGTATTGGCAAACTTTATCAATAACACTTCGGTCAGTACTTATGTTGCGTCAAATGTAGACGGTGTCAAGCTCGTGCCACATGTTATTTTTATTATTATTTTATTTTACCTGTGTCCTCACGCTCACTGATTGCCTCAGGCAATTTGTAGTACGTGCTCTACATACATAAACAAGAATAATTGTCATTTTAGTTCCAGTGAGAACTATAATTCCTTATAAGCAGAAATATAACCAAACAATACAAAGCTAAAACTTAAGAATCATCTGCAAACGTAAACATGAAACCCTTCAGTATTTGTAGTTTGACAACTGATATCAGTTTATGATCCGGCCATCGTTCTAGATCCTTCTGCTAAAATAGACATGTTTTAATATTACCCGCCCTTTGAAAAAAAATTGAGAAACGAGACGTGTTTTTAGCCGCCGGCAGCAAATGGAGAGTCATATTTAAGATCGCAGTTTTAACTGCACCAGCAAGGTTAACTTTAGGGTGGGGCATTTTAAAACCGAAGCAACTATCGTACACAACATTTGAAGCATGCCTAGAATTTCTGCTACGAAATGTCTCTTTGTACATATATGGCAACAACAGTCATCCTTAAAGAGCAAAGTGGTTTTTCAAGAGCTCTTATTGTTTTGACGTCAGCAAAGAGTGTATTTTTCAAAAGAAATGCTTACTGTGTTACTTTGCGTCTTACACACACCCTAATCATATCGACCTCACGAAAATTGCTAGTTTACAACATAATATGCAGTGATTTTGCGTGGAAAATATAGTTTTGAATAATCGGTTATTATAACTTGAACTCTTTCTTAGTAATTGCACGAAAACAATATACCTATTATGTTGAGGTTCAATGCCTCTGCTCGGCTTTGATCATCCTGACGGGACTGACGTAAGTTAACTCAAGCTATTTAACTTCCTGAATGAGAAATTGCGCTTATGCCACGCGATTGATATTGGACAGAAGAAATCTCGACTTCATTTCGCATGATCGTAAGTGTGATTTTTCATGACCAAATAGGCATGTTTTCAGCTGAGAATAAAAGGTCGAGAAAGGCTTTTGTTTCCATTCATTTCACTACATCCATTTTGGGCGTAACTTATGTTCAAGGCGGGCGGTCATTTACAATCATTCATCCTGACCATCATCTTGACCTATTCCAGATAAACAGCGTTCCTGTAGATGCAAATTTTTTCTTGCGGATTTCGTGGAAATTTGGCTTTTAACCGCAAAGGTTTTCAAAAAAGTCCACTCTAGGGGGAGGAACCTTTACGCAAGTAATTAACCAACTGAGTACCAATGTACGTACGTGAAATATTGTCGAAGAGTCAAGGATGCTAGATAATAACAAAACGATAGAGGTTATCCTTTCTCGCAATCTTTTATATTCATAAGGTAGATTAAAATCATTAGAGTCGCCACTTTTTGTGCAAATTCTGTGGCAAGCATTTGTCTTTTTGTTTGTAGGCAATCTTTGTTCAGCTGTCGAGAGCTGACAGTCGACCACCCTCTGATCCTTTGTGCGCACCCTGAAAAACGACTAGCTAAGCCCAGCTGCAATTCATCATTTATCCTGTCTTCCTTTACTATGAGTAAAAAGAAAAGCAAAGACAAACGCAGAGACTTTCAAATAAGTCAGGCCGTTTTCTCCTCCCACTTTTCTTTGATTCACTGGACCCTCTAAAAAAAATGCTTATATCAGTTAAGGGCAAAGATAATTACTGTGGGTCAAAAAAACGAGCGGCTCCATTCTAGTCACTAATGAAAAGTTTCAGCTGCCCCGCGCATTATTGTGAGAGACTCTAATGCTCTCAACAATATGAGAAATGCTTCGTAATGGTATGCCTGTTCTATTTTTTTAAAATCTTTTCCATCTTGGGTTATTTTATTTTTTATTTATTTATTTTTATTTTATTAAAAATTATGGAAAAGGAAAAAAAGGGCTACTTTCTGCTAAAATAGGTTATTTTATCTCGTACGAAAGCCTTTTTTGTCATAAAGAAGAGCCTGATGCAGATTTGTTAGACAAGGGAATTGAGTCGGAATTGTTACCTAAAATCAAATGGCACAAAGTCCCTTTGTCATTTCGCTCTGATAAGTCTGATTAAAATCTCTGTTAATTCTGTTTTGTCTTCGTCTTCTTGTAAACAGATGCAGATTCATCTAATTACATATTTCAGTGAATTATTAAGAATTGTAGAAGTATCTATTGTCCCAAGCTTGTCAAAACGCCTATTAAATTGACACCTGTTTCCAATGAAGTGGGTCACTGATCTAAAGACAAAATCCTGAATGCATGTACATAACTTCACTTATCGTGTATCTTTGAAAGACTGCAAAACCAAATGCGCACTCGATGTCTTTTTGATAAGGGCAAAAACTAATTGTGGTGTCCGGAAAAGTTATAATTAAAAATTTTATAGAAGAGCCTATTCATTCAAGAAGGGATGTCTTCCAATTGAGTGACTTAACGATCTTATCTATATAGTCAATGATAAATTGCCGAAATTTTTAAAATAGTTGCCCTTTATTATATTTAAGGGTGAGAAAGTTTCTTTTTCTCTACAAAATCGGACATCCAAGACGATAATTTGAGCCTAAAAAGGCACAGTATCCAAGCAGTAATAGTTAAGAAGAGTGGGTAGAGATGGGTTGGGAGATGAAATGGTCAATGCGCATTACCCCTTTAGGCAAAGGATGTGAAAAGAGGACTGAAATAGCAAGGTTGTCATGGACGTGAAAATTAAATTGAACAATACAGTAAACAAGAATCTTATTATATTGAGAAATATTCAGAATATTTTATTGAAAATCGAAACAATTCCTCGGATTATATAACAAAAAAACATTGATAAGTGCGCTCAACACGACAGCAAGAAGCTTGTTTTGCTAGAAGTTTGTTTGGTGAGACTAAGTGTAGATGCAACCAGATAAACTTAAGTGGCAAACTTTCCAAACATTTAAAACAACATTCTGTGGGAGCAAAAAATTGCAGTATTTTTACTAAAAAGGGAAACAGAAATATGTTTATTAGTTTAAAAAATCCCAGTCTTTGTTATGTAACATAAATTCTGAAAGTGGCTAGATAGTGAGAGTGAGCTTAAAAAACGTTTACGTGTTTGGTGTGCACTGTTTGAGAGACAGTATTAAATTCTACTATTTTATTCACTTGTTTCTATGAGGCGCTTTTGATTCATCTGATTTCTAGTGAGTCGTTTATTACGGCTACCAAACTGGATCCAACCAAATTGGGTTGACTTTTCTGTCATTCAGTCGCCGAAGTGGGCTTAGATGCAATGCTGCATTATGAAAGTGGCTCCTCAAAGCTTTTAGATGACACCCTGAACTACGCCCTGTTATCTCTTAAACAAACTTGGAAATGGCACCCGCACCTATGTACGTTTAACTTTGCCGATTATAAACTATGTAACCACACGTTTTTACTGAACTACGAGAAGTCTCCATTTTGCGCGAAAATCAGTGTCGGCGCGTTAATGCGAGTGTGGCGCGAGCTTAGAAAAAGCTGCAAGCAGCGAGATGTGTGCATTATCGCATTATTGGGCGCGCTCTCGTTGGTTTTTCGAGCAAAAGAGAGACTGCTCGAAGTCTAGTAGCTTACCAACGCGTGCATGAATAAACACGTGTTTGTTCGATACATGTGAGCAGGGATGGGCACGAGGGTACCAAGTAGCTGCTCATGTCCTCCGTAGTGACAGTAAACGGACTTTGAACCCAACACCACGGCTATTCATAAACTTAGGGAACAAAAAAATGCCTAGAAAGTGCTCACACTGGCAGTTTGCTTTAACTCTGCTGTATACTGTTCAGTAAGTAAGTGTAGCTGACGTGACCATCTCCAATGCCGGCAGACGTTGGGAAAGAGCTTGCTTCTAGTTTAGATACGTTGCATTGTAAGCAACGCGTGATTTGTAATTTTTTTATGAATAGCACATTGTTCCTTCCAATACAAAAAACCCATTGAATAACAGAAAATGAGGAGAATAAAGGGCCAGTCATGCAAGGAATAAAGGTTTAGCTCTGATCTACAGCGACTGTCTAATATTTTCTTTGTCGTGTCTAATCTGAATCAATTAAAAAACAAGAATAGAAAAAAAAAATACAGAAAACCTATTTTTGGTTTCGGCAGTGATCCTTGAAGGTGCAGTGGATACTAATGTAGAGTGCCCCCACGGAAAGAAGAGTTATATAACAAACGACTCAAGATCGAAGCATGGAAACAATATTGCGCCGGCTTCTTTATTGTTTTAGTCTATAAAGGGGCTGGGTCATGGCTGTCTAGCTCATTTTGTTTATACTGACAGTTACGCTTCCTTATTCACCATGGAGCTTGAGTAATTACCAGTGAATGACAAAATCACAGCTTTGTGTCAAAAAATATGTGTCTTCCAAGTACTGTATCAATAGTTAAAAACAACCGAAATCAGCTTTGAAATACTAAGAGGCTAACAATACTACACTTGTAATCCGTTTTAGTGTTCTTCAAGTCTTTTCTATCCGTGCCTCCTTTTGTATTTGCTGTCATTTATACCTTCTGTTATGAGCCGTTATTTTAATGATTCACTCAATTTGGCAGCAGTTCGTGCTGTTTGAATTTTGAATAATTGGTCGTTGTGATTTGATATAAAAAAGACAACTCAGTATTAACCCCCGTGCAAACGGACGCAACATTCTTTGCCAACAACTCCCAAATGTTGCGTCCGTTTGCAAGTAGCTAAAAGTTTGGCCGGTTTTAAACTTTGCGCAACAACTCCCAACAACACGCAACAACATGCAACACGGTGTGCAAACAGACGCAACATGTGACATCCAACAATTTTGCGTCCGTTTGCACCGGGATTTAAGCTACTATTTGACAGTAACGCCACATATCTACTTCTTTTCAAGGTATCGCGGGCTCGGCGGTATTGAAGTACATCACACCAGAAGAAAAGCGCGGATCCCTTGGTGCCACGGTTCCTGCCCCCGGTGTAACTGCTGGACAGGCGCTTGGTATCGAGATATTGCTTACGTTCTTGTTGGTTTTTACTGTATGCGCCTCTACGGATCCCAAGAGAAATCACTATGGTTACGAGGTGCCATTATCCATTGGCTTGTGTGTTGCTGTTTGCCATTTTATCGGAGTAAGTTTGAAAACGTCATACCATTTCCTTTGTCTTTGTTGTAGTCATATTTTGAAGTGTGAAGCAAGTTGTCTGTCGCAAAGATTCTTTGAATGCCTTTGTATTGATACCCTTTTTTGACGCTGTAGATGACTCCAGATTGAAAGGAAAAACGATGAAATGGAACTGTGTGCACTTAATTCCTTATCAGTGTATTGTAATCCATAACGGGTAGCTCAGCCGCACTTAATACTGTTCACAAGGGCTTAAATATACCTACAACATTCCTTGTTTAAGGAAAACCCCATCGAACAATCACATTGCAAAAGAGTTAATTTTTTGAGGACTCAGTAATTATTAAGAGCAATACCCTATCTCTAGGAACTTACCTATACCTCATACCTATGGGATAACCTTTCTCGCCTGAAGAATGGCCAGCTGTCAAGCATGTTTGCGTCTCCTCAGGTTCCCTTTCGATGATCAACACTACTGATAAAATATGGCGGTGACATGGAAGCAGGCCATTTGCAAACTCGTGTCTAACAAAAATTCATGTATTTAAAGTCTTCATTTTGATTTTTTACCGGTGTTTGTGGTTTTGTCGACGGATTGGAAATCAGTGTAACTGTCATTAAACATTAGCCTAATTTTCACACCATCCCAGGTCAATCGCCCATGCAATATTCTTTGGAGGTTAAGTAGCCTAGGACCAGGTTCCTTAGTGTGATAAAAAGGAAAAAACGAGGTGCAACAGCAAGTGGTGGACTATAGAAGGGGAAAAAGGCCACCACCCTTTTCCCTCTCCAGAGTAGCACTTAAAGCTCGCTTCGCTCCATTCAGACGCAAAGTAGAAGCTCTTTTGGTTGTCCAGTCACGAAGCCTGGTGATTTATAAGGCAAATCGGGTTTCATGAAAAACAATAAGTTTCGAAGATTGAACATTTATCTAATGTATGATTGAATTCTTGCGGCCAAATATTTAAACGAAGTCTAACTTAAGCCGCGGTTTAACGAATCTTTGAACCTCCAGATCTCTTCTTTGGTGGGTTGTTTGAGGAAGATACATGCTTTTCTAGTCTTCTCTATATCAGTGTTTTCATAAAACTGTTCACAATAAATGATGTTTGGATAAAATCTTTGGGAAAATCACGTGAAATGACTTAGAACGCGGTTTTGTTAAACACTGGCTAAACTACGTTTAAATATTTGGCCCTTAGAGTTCGATTGGGGTCAAGTTAAAAATCTGCCAATGGATTACTTAAAGCCTGAACTCTGCCACTGCACCGAACCTATAAATCCTTCCACTGAACCTTTTTCTGATTGAATCGTCAAAGGACCGGAGGCTAGTGGTTCACCCTAAAGTTAAAACTTTTTACTTTAAATTCCTATCTGATTGTTCTTTTTTTTTTCATCTCTTTTCAGATTGGTTTCACTGGATGTGGAATTAATCCTGCTCGCTCATTCGGACCGGCAGTTGTTATGAACACCAGTGCGATCTGGGAGGACCACTGGGTAAATATTCATATTAGCAACCCGTCACCAGAAGACAGCAACTCCTATACTTGGCCTATTTTATAGCGTTTTCACGGACCGGTTTATTTTTAGATACATTTCGCAGCACTTTTCCCCACAAAAATGGAAGCTACAATTTTTCCCGACTTTGTTTTGAGATCTAAGTTTAAATTTGTGCCAAAATCGTTCCAAAAATAAACTGTTTGGTGGTTCGCTGCGGTTTATGGCCTCCTGTTCACTTCCAATACCAGATCAATCTCCAACGAGTTTAAAAACTGATACTATGAAGATCAAAGCACGCCTACTCATTTTTCCTGTGATTAAGAATATTTAAAGCTAGTTCTCAATCAAATAGAAAATGGGTTTCTGATACTAGCGAACAAATTCTAGTCAACAATACAATATGGCTAATGACGTATTATTGAGAAGCTGATGTACAAAATTTCACAAAAAAATGCCCAAACTTAATATTTGATTCTCATGGTATTTTGTAAAGAGATACTTCTGCTCTGTTGGCTAGTGGCCCATTGTTGTCTACCCAAAGCCGGTATAGTCACCTGATCAAGGCCTCATAAAAAAAACTGAAGAAAAGAAAGATCCATGGGTTTCTTTTATTTGCCTTTTGCTGGGAAAGTGAGATGGGTGTTTTCAGGTGATCACATCGTGTAGCATTACAAAACTGTGCAAAGTATTTGCAAGTTTACGTTTGACAGCAGTTAATTGATTGTTGGAATGGGAGACTGAGGGGACTCGGGTAATTGGAAGTCCCGAGTTTGAGTCTTTCCTTCTTCGCTGGCTTGATTTGTCCTGTTGTGATCCCGAGATGATCTCCTGGATTATGCTTGTAAATAGCCAACTGGTTACCTCTTACCAATTTGTATTTTTAATACTCATAATATTTGGGTGTATTTGTTTGAAATTATCAGGGTGGCTTGCCCGTAAACAAGGCAGATCAACTTAGCGCACTTCCCTTCTATAAATATAATATTAACATTAAAAAAAATTAAAGTGCGTTAATGAATTTTTAATTGTTGTATCCCGCAGGTTTACTGGGCCGGCCCTATTGGTGGAGGGTTGCTTGCAGGCGTTCTGTACCAGCTGTTTTTCCGAGCCCGTCAAGAAAGTGGACCTACTGCAGGCTCCGTTAACGATCTGGAAATGTACCATCCTGATTCAAAGATGTAAAATCTAAGGGCGTCTTGATAACCATAAGTCAGTTAATGTGGTACATGGTACTTTTGTTATTCAATTCAATTAAAGTTAATTCCCCATAGGCATTAGAAAGTGATGTCAGTTAACCTTGTCAGTCAAAGGTCGTTAAGTTCTCAGAATCGAGACGTTATTTTCGAGGTATTCAGTTTTATTCAAGATAGAACAAGACGATTGTCTACAACCTCTAATCTTCAAATCGTCAGAAAGGTTCTACCCTGGTTCTAGGTGCGCTTTCAGTTGATAAGAGGATGAATTAGTAGCAGTGTCCGCGCTCGTTTTCCGATATGATTTAGGAATAAAATCCTCTGGTGCACAGGATAGTTAGAAGGCCGACAAAAGCAAAAGGACTTCCACTACTATCGCTCGTAATTTATTCACTTTTGATATATTTTTCCTTTATCGAGCGTCAACCGGTGAAAATATTTTACAACTGAAATTTTTCAAAGCAAATACACCAAAAGATTGCGTAAAGCAGTTTATCTAGAACCCCGGCGGGGGAGGGGGGGGGGGGGGGTTACTCCCTGTGATGGCCTATGGGGAGGCTCCACCCGAAAGGGTCATCTTTTTATGAAAGGGTAGGGATTTCACTAGTTGAATTATACAGACAGGTAGGGAAATCTGTCATTTGGGCCTGTGAAAGCGCCCAAAAGGGCTAACAGATGAATTTTATACCTTTTTTAAATTAGAGAAAACGTTGTTTTTTGTGGTTAATTCCTATTTAAAAGACAGTGCATTCACAGCGGTTAAAAGGGATGCGAAATTCTAAACAAGGTATGTGAAAGGGGTACCGTTTGTCAATAGAGGGTATAGGAAAGCGGTACTTTTTTCGTGAAAAATGGTATATAAAAGGGTAAGGGGTTGGACCTCAGCGGGGGAGCCTCCCCGTATAAACATTTGTTAAGTACCCCCAGGACCTAGAACCATGAGACGTTACTAAACTGACGAGGTCGGGGAACAGGAAAATGAAAAACGGGAAAAACCCTTAGCCCTATCGCGATCGGTAGCTCTCATTATCCATTCGCTGTTTGGTAGTACAGGGGAATCCCGTAATACGGTCACCAATGGGCTTAAAAAAATTTGGCCGTATTAACGAGGGTTTTTTTTTTTACAAGAGAATGTATGGCGGCTTTTGCCAGGCGGCCAAAAAAAGTGGCCGTAATAACGAGGTGACCGTATTACAGAGGCGTTCGTAAGGTGGGGTTTCATTGTATACCTGTTTTTACCTTTCCCGTTCCCCGTTTCAGGAACTTTCGTCTTTAAACATCCTCTTTCTTTGGATGAAAACTTTCCTTTATCGAAAGCTTGGGTATGAGATATCATTTTCTCTGTATGACTCCTTTCTTTAACGAAAGCATAGGTATGAGATTTCATTGTCTCGATTTAATGATTTGGCTTAGATATAATGAGCATTATTCAACGTATTTTAATTTGTAAAAGGGGCACAACATTCCAGATGAAAATGCCAGTGTTCAATGCACACCTTGCAGCAAACCTTTGAAAAGTACGAAATGGTCTCACTAGCAAGCAAAACTGAACACAGTTTGACCTTGAAAGAAAAATAATTTAGCATTGTTTTTCTTGTCCCGCTGAGTTGTCTGCTTGCGCACTTGCAATCCTGCCCCCATGTTACGGTTTACTGCAAAAGACATATTTCACAGTTTAGCGCAAGACCGTAGAACACAGAGATTCGACCTCTTTTTAGCATTTGTGTCCGTTTTAGAGTTGACGTGATTAAAATAGATTTTATGTTATGCATTAATTATTGTATAGCAATAGCAGGTAAAATAAATATCATATACATTCATACACTGACTTACTTGAACGACCCCAGGTAAATGAATGTTTTATCCGCGGATTGTTAACGAAACAATCTAGTTAGGTTACTTGGCGTTCAGCGGTTATTAGCATTAACTGACGTAAGTTGAGCGCCCTCGCCTGGCGCTGTTCTTCCAGTTTTTACATTCGTACCCCTCTTTGAGAGGAAACGATTGCAAGCAGTTTTCTGGTTATTGATTCCACGACCAAGAATTGGTAAACTAACAGCTCAGGACCCGGAAAAATGACAAAGCCGTAAGAGGCTGTGTTGAGTTGAAGTCACAGCTAAATAAGTAAATTTCTCAGTTGTTTAGTTTAGGTTAAAATGTGACCTTAATGTAAGGATTCACTAGAGGCGGGATGCATATTACAGTTTTAGAGGCTACAATAGCTTAATATCATCAGTGTTATAGAAGTAACAAATGATCAATAAAGCAAAATGTGTTGACAGTTCAGACACCTAACAGTTTGACCTTGTGTATATTCTTTATCAAGAGAGAATGAGCTACATTCTCTCTTGTCTTTATGCGTTCTCTCTTTATTTGGGTTTGTCACGTAGAGTGGTGCCAGACATGATATACAGCTATTTCGAGAAAGGGCGAAAAAAGTGCACGCGACGATCCCGAAAGGTATTGTGGGTGGTTTTGAGCTCACGATTCTTCGAAGAAATTTGAAATAGTGGCAAGAGAAGCTATGGACGTATGTGTGCGAATGCTAGATTTCAGCAACAAAAGTAGGTTCGTCAGTTACAGTACGTCAGGAACAGTGTATTGATCAAATCCCATATTATCTTTCGGGATTGTCGCGTACACATTTTCTCCGAACACCTTTCTCCAAAATAGCTGTATTCACTCTTATTTTAACTTCTCTGCAACAGCCAAAAATATGCTTTACAAAAAGCCTTCCTTCTACAAAGATATCTAGACCTGTGTACACATTCAAGGTTTCTTTTAATGTGTGCAACTGAACAGTCCGCTATGTCTTGAGATGTTTTTACTAAAGCGTTTGGCACCAGTGAGTTAAGGTGATATTACGCAGGACAATCGCCTTCGGAACGAGCATTTTTAGCGCAACACAGCAGGGACAAAAGGATAACATGGTCATTTTGTTGAATGGAGGTTAAGCTCTCTCCTGATTGCAAAATGGTAAAGCTTCTAGCATTTGATAACTTGTTTCTGTCACTACGATAATATTTTCGCTAACCCCACAGTATATCGCGTTTTCCCGCCAAAATGACGCTGGTTCACTCGGGCGCACGACTTAGTATTGAGAAAATCTCCTTCTCGTAGTCGTTCTTGTCTTACAAAATCTAAGCGTTGGTTATTTAAACGAAGTCTATAACCTAGGCTGCGGTTTAAGAAATCATTTGACCTCCGGATCTCTTTTTCAGTGGATTAATAATTTAAGAAAATAATTGGCTCTCCAGTCTATGCTATATGCTTAGCTGGAGCCCGGAATTTTTTCTGATCTTTCTGGTATAAGAAAGATCCTTCTTTTTAATTATTGAAATCGGTGTTCACGATAAATGGTATTTAGATAAAAGTAGCCTGGGACCAGGCTCCGCAGTGGTGGGGAAAAAGGCACGGAGTCAAATAGGGAAAATATCGGCGAGCGAAGCGACAAGAGCCGTGCCTCCCTCTCCCGAACGGGAGAGGGAGGGAAGCGAAGGGACCGCGAACGACCTCGGACGTCTGAGAATCAGGCTAGGTATCAGGCTAAGATAAAAGTATTAGGCAAACTGAAAATGGCTTAGAACGCGGTTTTGTTAAACACGGGAAAATTCCGTTGAAATTGGTGATCCTAAAGGTCTCTATTGGCTGTGGTTGCAGAAAAGGAATAAATTGCGATTAAGACATGCTAAATTTAATTAGCTTATTTCATGTGCGCCCCCAAAAATGTCGACTTTGTAATTGGGATCTTATCTCGATAGCCTACGATAGCAAACACCAACTTCGTGGAACAGTTCTAGATGGTCATCTAAAGCATCTAAAATGGATTCATTTCAATCTTTTCCTGGCGCTCGTTTCATGAACCAATCATTTATCATTTGCAAGTAAGAACCATCAAAAAGGACCATCAATGAGTTGAAATTTCCGATACAAAAAACAACTCAGTTTCTACTGTCCGACCCATATTTTCCACTGAATGAATAGAATATAACTCCCTGTACACTGATCTTCGTACTAAAGTTCCCTAATTTTCGCTACCGGATCAATCCCCCGAAACAGTTTCAAAAAGCCTGTTTTCCTGTTACTAGAGTTCATTAGATAAATTCGAAAAAGATCATGTAGAGCAAATGTCTTGTTGGTTCAGTTATTTAAAAAGTATCCTTGTCAATAAAGGTTCTATGGAAGAAAAGACGTTCACAAAAAGCAACGGAAAGAAGCAGGGTTGATTCTACAGTCGGGAATATAATTTTTTGTTTTGTTACCAATATTTTGAAAGGCACGGCCTTCTTCTTCAGGGTCTTACAGACAAATGAAACACTGAAAAGCAAGCCCCAGGGGGAGACAGGTGTACTCCCTATAACGGACTGATGGGGAGGCTCCGCCCAAAAGGGGTCCCTTTTTCGGACTTCAGTTGTTGACGTATGAAAAGATAGGGAAGGATGTCTCTAGTTTCGGTTGGTAAAAAGAACCAAAAGGGCTAACTGATGCATTTTATGTCTGAGAAAAGGTCGAAAAAACGTTGTGGTTTGGTGTCTTACTTCAAAGACTGTGCATTTACAGCAGATAAAAAACTAGGGATGTGAAAGGGGTACCATTTGTCAATAGAATATGCGAAAGGGGTACCTTTCTGTCAAAAATGGTATATAAAAGAGTGAGGGGTTGGAGCTCGGGGCGGAGCCTCCCCTTATAAAAGTTTTTTCAATAACCCTCCCGGGACGCACGCGTCTCACGTTCGATTGACCTAAAATATGCAATACTAGGAATACATTCAGGATTATTTCAGGATTATTCCGAAATAGTCTCTCCTCCCCCACCACCCCCCATAAAAAAATAATAACTTCTGTCCTATAGGCTAATGTAAATACCTCAGTAATCCATTTCCATACAATGCTAAAATAACTCGGTAGTACCAGCAGGTGGCGTCAGATCACCTGCGGTGGCGTGATGCCAACTTGGGCAGGACAGTTCTGAAGCATTGTTCAATGTCAAGCGTAATCTATTAAAAATTACATGCAAATGATAAGTAGACCTCCTGCTTTAGCGACTTATTCTTATTGATAGATATGTTAAAAGGGTACCATTTTTCAATGCCCGGGATATGAAAGGGGTACCTTTTAAGTCAAAAATTGTCTATAAAAGGGTAAAGGCAGTGGACACTACAGCAACACTGCCATCATCATCAACACCTGCGTCACGCTCCTTCTTCATCGCCATCAACATACATTGTAGATCAGGTGAATAAGGAATGTGAAACTCGCCATGTCATGCATATTCATGCCCGCCCGCATGCACATTTTTATTTTTAACATCACGTGATCTACAAAGGAAAGTCATTTGAACAGTGACGTAACAGCCACTAAATTTAGATCCTAAATTTTGACAACGTTCAAAAGCAGTCGGAAATTGGCCAAGTATACAAAGAAAAAGACAATATCACATTTCATATTACCTTGACGCGATGGTACATGTGGGTAATATGGAACTAAGATCACGTTCATTTTGGATCGAGGTGATCGCAGAATTATTAGTCACCCTTTTGTTCTTGTTCATGGTTTGTGGAACCGTTTTGCCGTGGAACAACTCCTCTCCGTCCATTATCCACATTGCTTTTAGCCACGGACTGAGCATTGCAACCTTAGTATTGACAATTCAACATGTTTCTGGAGGACAACTCAATCCAGCGGTGACAATCTGTATGCTAGCAGTTGGAAGAGTTTCAGTGTTAAAGGCTGTCTTCTTCATAGCCGCTCAGTGCATTGGAGGTAAGTATCACTTTAACACCGAGGAAAAAACTCTGTTACTTTTCACAACTATAGATCTGACATGAAAAAGAGCAGTTATGTAACAGCTTTCGATTAAAAGTTCACCAGCCGGCGTCTAAAACTCTTAAGTGTGGCTACCGTTTACATCTTCCATGGGTCACATTTCTAAGCCCAGCTAGAATAGCACTGCAGTAACAGTTTTTAATTTGTCCCTAGAGGACCTAGAAGAGACAGGTTATAAGCAACTAGAGTAGGGCTACTGCCCGACTACTGCTTGAGTTTATTAATTAGGTTTTCCTTAAGTTAATTATATTTGGCAGAGAAAGACCAAAGGCACTACTCATTTTTAATGCCACATTAAACAAAATCACACCCTGGAAGAGCTCTTTCTTGCACACTATGTCTCTTCAGTTTTTTTAGGGGAACTTGTTACGCTGATAGGCAAATAAACTGCTGAATAGCTGCTGACTCATGGTCGTCTCTCACTCACTTTCATCTTAATGTTATCTTATCTTCTTAAATTGCGAAAATAAGCAAATTAACACCATGACACAGGAAACTTTTTAGTATGCATCTCCGGCGGAGTGTTCTGTGATGCATGCTGCTTATTTCGTTCCACAAGGGTTAGCATGACTGTAAATTAAAATTGAAATAATGAGTATTATGAAAGCTGTTCTGTTTTTCTTCCTTTTTTTTTTTTTCAAAAGTTGAACTCTTTCAATCACAAAGGTCAGCAAGACGTTAATATGTCAAGCAAAATGAAAGAAAAACAAATTAAATAAAATACCGTGTCATATAACTACTTGATATATTAACATAGTAATAATGAAAACCAGTCAATTGCTTTTGTTCTTAAATATATTCCACCAGTCTGATGTTTAAAATACAATAGAAACTGGGACTAACTAAAGTGTTGTTTTTTTTTTTAGATAATCATTTGTCAGTATCTGTATTTGACTATTTTCAAGGCAAAACAAGAAAAACATCTAACCAATGACTTGGTTTACAATCCCAGAAAAAAATGAATAAAATCATTAAAAAAGTCAAGTGTGTGCCTGCGAAAACCGGATTAAACCTTGACGGAGAAGGAACTGAGTGTGCAATACTTG
The DNA here is from genome assembly GCF_958299795.1 of Porites lutea. Taxonomy (NCBI): domain Eukaryota; kingdom Metazoa; phylum Cnidaria; class Anthozoa; order Scleractinia; family Poritidae; genus Porites; species Porites lutea. The sequence continues at coordinate 20,406,563 of NC_133211.1, read as the reverse complement.
CTACCAATTCAAATTACAGGTTGTAAATATAGTTTCCGTAGTTGTAGGTACTTTTTCGGCTGTGTACCTGAAACCGATTGTAAATGCTTTATGCTTTTGACAACCAACCAACTTTAAATGACGGAAAAAAATGGTCGTTTTGAGGACGCTTAATTTTGGAAGTAAATGACAGTAAATTCAATAAAAACAGTGTACTTGATATCGTATTTAACCCGAGGAGAAAGAGGAGAGGAGAAAGGAGAGGTCATTTCCGCAATTTTCTTTTTGCCCCAAAGAATTTATTGTTTCATAAAATGGCGGTACCCGGTTTATGCGACCATCCCGTTAACAAGGCAACATTTGTATGGAGCAAAGGTGATGTTATAATCGTGGCTCCACTTTGTCTTAAGGATTTTGCCGTCCCACCGTTACTTTCCGAAGGTACGACATTAACCGTCTACAGTCTTTCCACCGCTTGTGTGTGTGTTTTTTTAAACAATATTTATCAAGGGGTATTCAATTTAGCGGAGCTAGCTTAAATGGAGCCCTGATGCAACACAAAAACAAAGACATTAAAACATTAAAACTAGAAAATTAATTAAGTTACAAAGGCAACATGTACCGCAGGCGCTACTTTTTAAAATGGCGCTTTAGCTCGATTTTAAATTCGCTGAGCGTCTCTGCTTGTCTAATGATAACTCGGTAGGGTGTTGTAGGTCCGAGCACCGTTTATTCTGAAGCTACCTTGGTGTTTAGGTAGTTTTTTCGAAGGGAAGGTGCAGCAAATCACGGATTCTGGTGTTATAGCCATGGAAAATTAAAGGTGCGCGAGCCTAAACTCTGAAAGTAAGTACGAAGGCGCTATTCCGTGAAGACACTTATGGACTAAGACGCAAGCTGAAAGCTGGAAATTGGCTGAACCATCTGTATTTGCATTCTTCATTAATTGCGGGAAAAGGTGATCTCTCTCAGAGTCTTCAGCCGTCGTTACACACCGAGTACACATGTATTCTCGTACCAAATAACGAAATAAAATAGAGTTAAACAATAGGCAGCAATTCCACGTTGAACAGTGTGATTTCGTCGTTACCATCAAGCAAGTCAGTTACTGAACACATGACTAAATCGAATCAGCATTTGAGATTGTGGTCGTACCGAAAGTCGATCATACTCAAACGGTCTAATGAATTAAAAAAATCTTTGTATTTTTATTTTTCCAGCTATCTGCGGAGCGGCCTTAGTTTACAGCATCACTCCTAATAACTCTATTGGCTCGTTAGGAGTCACAGCCCCTGCAAACGGTGTCAGTACCGCCCAGGCATTTGTGGTGGAGCTTGTTCTTACTTTTATATTGGTGTTCGTGGTTTTTGCTGCCACTGATCCCGGTAGAGGCTTGACAGGTTATGGAGTACCGCTGGCCATAGGAATTTGCGTGTTCATCTGTCTTATGCATGGGGTAGGGTTACTTGCAACAAATGTTAGTTTGAAAGCCTGCGAAATTGATGGTCTTTCCGGACCTTGTTTGGTCTCAGTGTTTCTCATTTCTACCAAATTCATCTTCGCGATTGCATTTCCTGGACACAAGGACAAGACAGACAAGAAAGCAACAGGAAAGCGATGCTTAGAGTTACCCTTGAAGGACTGTGTAAATTGTATAAACCCTTGAGACACATTGGAATCAAAGAAGATCAAAGCAAAAAAAGGTTCAGTTTGGTTACAATCAAGTCACAAATCTACTTTTACTGCAAGTGCATGCAATAAAGGATATAGAAAATTACCAAAAAAACTGAAAAATTGTTTTGTTTTCCTCTGGAAAGGATCACTTGATACCTTTCTTTCAGAGTTCGTTATACAATAAATAAATATACCTGGTTTTTTGAAAACCGGGCTACTAAAAAATGTCAGTCTCTCACACTGATTGTTAATTTGATGGCCCTTGTTACTTGAAAAGTAAAATCTCACCTCAAAAAGAAATTATTGAATACATGAGCTTCCATTTGATAGAATCATCTGTCTTGAAAGTAACAAAAGTGAAGTTTTCCTCATTAATCTGGAAAATAAGGCATTTTAAGAAGCAATTTTTAGTGTCGGTGTCACCGATTGCAAAGCCAATTCCCCAGTTCACCCCATTTTTAATTGAAGCTGGTCTCCCAAAAACAATCTAAGCCAACACTGCTCAACAATACCAAGTCCTAAAACCAGCAGTTCAACTGCTTGCTGACTAGGAACATTATCAACAGGGTGGGTCATTGCTTGCATGCAAACAGCACAAACAAACTGCATAAGAGTGCAAAAACACATCAAACTTTACAACAACCCCACTCCCCTGGAATTTAACCAGGCTACCCCAAATGCATACCAGACGATAGCCCCGTGTCTTTGCAACAACATGGCACCATGCCAGACACAACCCCCCTTAATTTGAGTGAGACATTGACCTTTGAAAGACAGGGGTAGCCCCGGTACAAAAACTCAGCGAATCCGCCCTCTAGCACAAAGCATAGTCTTTACAACAACCCCACCCCCCTGGAATTTAACCAGGCTACCCCAAATGCATACCAGATGATAGCCCTGTGTCTGTGCAACAACATGACACCCAGCCAGACACAACCCCCCCTTAATTTGAGTGACACATTGACCTTTGAAAGACAGGGGTAGCCCCGGTACAAAAACTCAGCGAATCCGCCCTCTAGCACAAAGCATAGTCTTTACAACAACCCCACCCCCCTGGAATTTAACCAGGCTACCCCAAATGCATACCAGATGATAGCCCTGTGTCTGTGCAACAACATGACACCCAGCCAGACACAACCCCCCCTTAATTTGAGGGAGACATTGAGCTTTGAAAGACAGGGGTAAGCCCAGGTACAAAAACCCAGCGAATCTGCACTCTAGCACAAAGCATAGTCTTTACAACAACCCCACCCCCCTGGAATTTAACCAGACTACCCCAAATGCATACCAGATGATAGCCCTTTGTCTGTGCAACAACATGACACCCAGCCAGACACAACCCCCCCTTAATTTGAGGGAGACATTGAGCTTTGAAAGACAGGGGTAAGCCCAGGTACAAAAACCCAGCGAATCTGCACTCTAGCACAAAGCATAGTCTTTACAACAACCCCACCCCCCTGGAATTTAACCAGGCTACCCCAAATGCATACCAGATGATAGCCCTGTGTCTGTGCAACAACATGACACCCAGCCAGACACAACCCCCCCTTAATTTGAGGGAGACATTGAGCTTTGAAAGACAGGGGTAAGCCCAGGTACAAAAACCCAGCGAATCTGCACTCTAGCACAAAGCATAGTCTTTACAACAACCCCACCCCCCTGGAATTTAACCAGGCTACCCCAAATGCATACCAGATGATAGCCCTGTGTCTGTGCAACAACATGACACCCACTCAGACACAACCCCCCCTTAATTTGAGGGAGACATTGAGCTTTGAAAGACAGAGGTAAGCCCAGGTACAAAAACCCAGCGAATCTGCACTCTAGCACAAAGCATAGTCTTTACAACAACCCCACCCCCCTGGAATTTAACCAGGCTACCCCAAATGCATACCAGATGATAGCCCTGTGTCTGTGCAACAACATGACACCCAGCCAGACACAACCCCCCCTTAATTTGAGGGAGACATTGAGCTTTGAAAGACAGGGGTAAGCCCAGGTACAAAAACCCAGCGAATCTGCACTCTAGCACAAAGCATAGTCTTTACAACAACCCCACCCCCCTGGAATTTAACCAGGCTACCCCAAATGCATACCAGATGATAGCCCTGTGTCTGTGCAACAACATGACACTTAGTTTGACGGAAGCCCTCCTCAAAAAATATTATCTGGGCCAACGGGGGCAACAGCCCGTCCCTACGGGACGGACTGTTGCCCCCCTCGTGCAAATTTTCTGGAATTTGCACTGATTTCTGTCACTTCCAGGAAGTTATTTGAAGCCCATGGTTAAGAGGTGAGGGTGGTTAGTCCTGAAGAGCGAGATTGTTATTTTTACACTAAAAGTATCAGGGCTTTAAGCAAATTAAGTTTTAAAAGATTGCCTGCAATGTGCTGGACTTGACTTAAGATTTCAGGCAACCCGGTTTTCAAAACTCCAGGTAGATATCTCCAATTATTGACCTTTCTGCATCTTAACTGTCAATTCCTACTAACATTTTTATTTTTTACAGTGAAAGAGGCATTTGGATGGTGAATCCCTGGAGATATATACCTGGTTTTTTGAAAACCGGGCTACTAAAAAATGTCAGTCTCTCACACTGATTGTTAATTTGATGGCCCTTGTTACTTGAAAAGTAAAATCTCACCTCAAAAAGAAATTATTGAATACATGAGCTTCCATTTGATAGAATCATCTGTCTTGAAAGTAACAAAAGTGAAGTTTTCCTCATTAATCTGGAAAATAAGGCATTTTAAGAAGCAATTTTTAGTGTCGGTGTCACCGATTGCAAAGCCAATTCCCCAGTTCACCCCATTTTTAATTGAAGCTGGTCTCCCAAAAACAATCTAAGCCAACACTGCTCAACAATACCAAGTCCTAAAACCAGCAGTTCAACTGCTTGCTGACTAGGAACATTACCAACAGGGTGGGTCATTGCTTGCATGCAAACAGCACAAACAAACTGCATAAGAGTGCAAAAACACATCAAACTTTACAACAACCCCACTCCCCTGGAATTTAACCAGGCTACCCCAAATGCATACCAGACGATAGCCCCGTGTCTTTGCAACAACATGGCACCATGCCAGACACAACCCCCCTTAATTTGAGTGAGACATTGACCTTTGAAAGACAGGGGTAGCCCCGGTACAAAAACTCAGCGAATCCGCCCTCTAGCACAAAGCATAGTCTTTACAACAACCCCACCCCCCTGGAATTTAACCAGGCTACCCCAAATGCATACCAGATGATAGCCCTGTGTCTGTGCAACAACATGACACCCAGCCAGACACAACCCCCCCTTAATTTGAGTGACACATTGACCTTTGAAAGACAGGGGTAGCCCCGGTACAAAAACTCAGCGAATCCGCCCTCTAGCACAAAGCATAGTCTTTACAACAACCCCACCCCCCTGGAATTTAACCAGGCTACCCCAAATGCATACCAGATGATAGCCCTGTGTCTGTGCAACAACATGACACCCAGCCAGACACAACCCCCCCTTAATTTGAGGGAGACATTGAGCTTTGAAAGACAGGGGTAAGCCCAGGTACAAAAACCCAGCGAATCTGCACTCTAGCACAAAGCATAGTCTTTACAACAACCCCACCCCCCTGGAATTTAACCAGACTACCCCAAATGCATACCAGATGATAGCCCTTTGTCTGTGCAACAACATGACACCCAGCCAGACACAACCCCCCCTTAATTTGAGGGAGACATTGAGCTTTGAAAGACAGGGGTAAGCCCAGGTACAAAAACCCAGCGAATCTGCACTCTAGCACAAAGCATAGTCTTTACAACAACCCCACCCCCCTGGAATTTAACCAGACTACCCCAAATGCATACCAGATGATAACCCTGTGTCTGTGCAACAACATGACACCCAGCCAGACACAACCCCCCCTTAATTTGAGGGAGACATTGAGCTTTGAAAGACAGGGGTAAGCCCAGGTACAAAAACCCAGCGAATCTGCACTCTAGCACAAAGCATAGTCTTTACAACAACCCCACCCCCCTGGAATTTAACCAGGCTACCCCAAATGCATACCAGATGATAGCCCTGTGTCTGTGCAACAACATGACACCCAGTCAGGCACAACCCCCCCTTAATTTGAGGGAGACATTGAGCTTTGAAAGACAGGTGTAAGCCCAGGTACAAAAACCCAGCGAATCTGCACTCTAGCACAAAGCATAGTCTTTACAACAACCCCACCCCCCTGGAATTTAACCAGGCTACCCCAAATGCATACCAGATGATAGCCCTGTGTCTGTGCAACAACATGACACCCAGCCAGACACAACCCCCCCTTAATCTGAGGGAGACATTGAGCTTTGAAAGACAGGGGTAAGCCCAGGTACAAAAACCCAGCGAATCTGCACTCTAGCACAAAGCATAGTCTTTACAACAACCCCACCCCCCTGGAATTTAACCAGGCTACCCCAAATGCATACCAGATGATAGCCCTGTGTCTGTGCAACAACATGACACTTAGTTTGACGGAAGCCCTCCTCAAAAAATATTATCTGGGCCAACGGGGGCAACAGCCCGTCCCTACGGGACGGACTGTTGCCCCCCTCGTGCAAATTTTCTGGAATTTGCACTGATTTCTGTCACTTCCAGGAAGTTATTTGAAGCCCATGGTTAAGAGGTGAGGGTGGTTAGTCCTGAAGAGCGAGATTGTTATTTTTACACTAAAAGTATCAGGGCTTTAAGCAAATTAAGTTTTAAAAGATTGCCTGCAATGTGCTGGACTTGACTTAAGATTTCAGGCAACCCGGTTTTCAAAACTCCAGGTAGATATCTCCAATTATTGACCTTTCTGCATCTTAACTGTCAATTCCTACTAACATTTTTATTTTTTACAGTGAAAGAGGCATTTGGATGGTGAATCCCTGGAGATATATACCTGGTTTTTTGAAAACCGGGCTACTAAAAAATGTCAGTCTCTCACACTGATTGTTAATTTGATGGCCCTTGTTACTTGAAAAGTAAAATCTCACCTCAAAAAGAAATTATTGAATACATGAGCTTCCATTTGATAGAATCATCTGTCTTGAAAGTAACAAAAGTGAAGTTTTCCTCATTAATCTGGAAAATAAGGCATTTTAAGAAGCAATTTTTAGTGTCGGTGTCACCGATTGCAAAGCCAATTCCCCAGTTCACCCCATTTTTAATTGAAGCTGGTCTCCCAAAAACAATCTAAGCCAACACTGCTCAACAATACCAAGTCCTAAAACCAGCAGTTCAACTGCTTGCTGACTAGGAACATTATCAACAGGGTGGGTCATTACTTGCATGCAAACAGCACAAACAAACTGCATAAGAGTGCAAAAACACATCAAACTTTACAACAACCCCACTCCCCTGGAATTTAACCAGGCTACCCCAAATGCATACCAGACGATAGCCCCGTGTCTTTGCAACAACATGGCACCATGGCAGACACAACCCCTCTTAATTTGAGTGAGACATTGACCTTTGAAAGACAGGGGTAGCCCCGGTACAAAAACTCAGCGAATCCGCCCTCTAGCACAAAGCATAGTCTTTACAACAACCCCACCCCCCTGGAATTTAACCAGGCTACCTCAAATGCATACCAGATGATAGCCCTGTGTCTGTGCAACAACATGACGCCCAGCCAGACACAACCCCCCCTTAATTTGAGGGAGACATTGAGCTTTGAAAGACAGGGGTAAGCCCAGGTACAAAAACCCAGCGAATCTGCACTCTAGCACAAAGCATAGTCTTTACAACAACCCCACCCCCCTGGAATTTAACCAGACTACCCCAAATGCATACCAGATGATAGCCCTGTGTCTGTGCAACAACATGACACCCAGCCAGACACAACCCCCCCTTAATTTGAGGGAGACATTGAGCTTTGAAAGACAGGGGTAAGCCCAGGTACAAAAACCCAGCGAATCTGCACTCTAGCACAAAGCATAGTCTTTACAACAACCCCACCCCCCTGGAATTTAACCAGGCTACCCCAAATGCATACCAGATGATAGCCCTGTGTCTGTGCAACAACATGACACTTAGTTTGACGGAAGCCCTCCTCAAAAAATATTATCTGGGCCAACGGGGGCAACAGCCCGTCCCTACGGGACGGACTGTTGCCCCCCTCGTGCAAATTTTCTGGAATTTGCACTGATTTCTGTCACTTCCAGGAAGTTATTTGAAGCCCATGGTTAAGAGGTGAGGGTGGTTAGTCCTTAAGAGCGAGATTGTTATTTTTACACTAAAAGTATCAGGGCTTTAAGCAAATTAAGTTTTAAAAGATTGCCTGCAATGTGCTGGACTTGACTTAAGATTTCAGGCAACCCGGTTTTCAAAACTCCAGGTAGATATCTCCAATTATTGACCTTTCTGCATCTTAACTGTCAATTCCTACTAACATTTTTATTTTTTACAGTGAAAGAGGCATTTGGATGGTGAATCCCTGGAGATATATACCTGGTTTTTTGAAAACCGGGCTACTAAAAAATGTCAGTCTCTCACACTGATTGTTAATTTGATGGCCCTTGTTACTTGAAAAGTAAAATCTCACCTCAAAAAGAAATTATTGAATACATGAGCTTCCATTTGATAGAATCATCTGTCTTGAAAGTAACAAAAGTGAAGTTTTCCTCATTAATCTGGAAAATAAGGCATTTTAAGAAGCAATTTTTAGTGTCGGTGTCACCGATTGCAAAGCCAATTCCCCAGTTCACCCCATTTTTAATTGAAGCTGGTCTCCCAAAAACAATCTAAGCCAACACTGCTCAACAATACCAAGTCCTAAAACCAGCAGTTCAACTGCTTGCTGACTAGGAACATTATCAACAGGGTGGGTCATTACTTGCATGCAAACAGCACAAACAAATCGCATAAGAGTGCAAAAACACATCAAACTTTACAACAACCCCACTCCCCTGGAATTTAACCAGGCTACCCCAAATGCATACCAGACGATAGCCCCGTGTCTTTGCAACAACATGGCACCATGGCAGACACAACCCCTCTTAATTTGAGTGAGACATTGACCTTTGAAAGACAGGGGTAGCCCCGGTACAAAAACTCAGCGAATCCGCCCTCTAGCACAAAGCATAGTCTTTACAACAACCCCACCCCCCTGGAATTTAACCAGGCTACCTCAAATGCATACCAGATGATAGCCCTGTGTCTGTGCAACAACATGACGCCCAGCCAGACACAACCCCCCCTTAATTTGAGGGAGACATTGAGCTTTGAAAGACAGGGGTAAGCCCAGGTACAAAAACCCAGCGAATCTGCACTCTAGCACAAAGCATAGTCTTTACAACAACCCCACCCCCCTGGAATTTAACCAGACTACCCCTAATGCATACCAGATGATAGCCCTGTGTCTGTGCAACAACATGACACCCAGCCAGACACAACCCCCCCTTAATTTGAGGGAGACATTGAGCTTTGAAAGACAGGGGTAAGCCCAGGTACAAAAACCCAGCGTATCTGCACTCTAGCACAAAGCATAGTCTTTACAACAACCCCACCCCCCTGGAATTTAACCAGGCTACCCCAAATGCATACCAGATGATAGCCCTGTGTCTGTGCAACAACATGACACCCAGCCAGACACAACCCCCCCTTAATTTGAGGGAGACATTGAGCTTTGAAAGACAGGGGTAAGCCCAGGTACAAAAACCCAGCGAATCTGCACTCTAGCACAAAGCATAGTCTTTACAACAACCCCACCCCCCTGGAATTTAACCAGGCTACCCCAAATGCATACCAGATGATAGCCCTGTGTCTGTGCAACAACATGACACTTAGTTTGACGGAAGCCCTCCTCAAAAAATATTATCTGGGCCAACGGGGGCAACAGCCCGTCCCTACGGGACGGACTGTTGCCCCCCTCGTGCAAATTTTCTGGAATTTGCACTGATTTCTGTCACTTCCAGGAAGTTATTTGAAGCCCATGGTTAAGAGGTGAGGGTGGTTAGTCCTTAAGAGCGAGATTGTTATTTTTACACTAAAAGTATCAGGGCTTTAAGCAAATTAAGTTTTAAAAGATTGCCTGCAATGTGCTGGACTTGACTTAAGATTTCAGGCAACCCGGTTTTCAAAACTCCAGGTAGAAATAAATATGTAAAAACTAAATATATAATTGGGGATATTTGTTTTACTTTTCAACTGAGTTTTGGTTTAAAAATGCGGAACTCTCCACGACGTTGTTTAAAGGGTGGTAACGCTCTCCCATAGATAAATCTCAGACGATACAGCTACAATATGGGCTCGTTTATAGTTCTTGTTTCTTTGTAATGAGAGATGTACTTTTTTCTTGAATCTTTCACTTTTAGATCCCTTCTTCTGGAGCTAGTATGAATCCAGCGCGTTCTCTTGGTCCTGCTGTCGTCATGAACTCGTGGAAAGACCACTGGGTAAGATGTGCATCTGTAAGTTCAGAATTTGTGGTGCGTGCATTTGCAACGACGGTCCCCTACAATAGTTCCCTCTTTTCACGTTTGCAGCAAAGGGGAGTTTTCTATAAGTCCGTTTAAAACAGTTTTGGGTATTGTTGTTACGTTTTTTTCAAGTCCTTCTCCCTTTTATCCAATCGATGCTCTGGAGAAGTTGTGTTTAGAACTCGTGAGAGTGGAAAACCTTACAAAACGCAGGCCTTGGTATTTTTTTGTCGTTTTGCGAAACAATTTGTCTCCCTCGCAACCGTTTTTCTCTCATCACGCAACGCTTCTCAGTTTGTTGGGGACGAGCATTGCGTGACGAGACAAAAACGGCTGCAAGGGAGAGTGGAGCTCGGATTCATTAAAGTTCGATCAACACTGCGAGTCAAACCTTAAAACAGCCATCAAAGCGGCAGAGTTGAGTGTCTGCATTACAGGTGTCTGTAATACAGTAAGACTTCAAGGTACATCAGAAGTTAGTGTTCGCGTTACAGAAGGGTTTGTCACTGTGGATCCTCCCTCCACCGCTTCTGTCCAGCGGAGTAAGAGAAGGCGCAGATCAGGTATGTCCAGCCTTCGTATAGGTGTATTCTTTCCCTGACCTTTCTTGAGAGGGGTCTTTATTATAAAGGGTAAAATTAACCCTCCTTAATACGGACGCTATAAAGGGACGTCAGAGCTAAGTGTCTGCCGCATTACAGAGGTGTCTGTATTGTAGAGTTGGCGAATTGTCATGAAGTGTGGCATCTCGGAGACAAGTTGACAAATCAAAGAAAACCATCCGTACTAAAAAGATTTCCATAAGGAAAAGTTTAACTGTACCAGTTTGTTACTAAAGTTTATTTTCTGTATTTCATTTCAGATATACTGGGTTGCTCCAATTACTGGTGGTCTTTTGGCAACAACCACTTATCAGTTTCTATTCAAAGCGCGAAAAATGACCAGCAACAACAACATTAACCAAGAAAATGAACTTTACACCGTGGAAGTGAAGGACAACAACGAATCTAAATCCCTTGTTTCCTCTTCATAAAAGCCATTGTCCTACAGATAATGCTGCAATTGATCTGCATTAATCATTACGTTTGATATGGCCTGTCATCACGGTCCCAGAGCCCCCCCAGAGAACTTGCTCAGTCGCAGGCTACATCTAGACGGCTTTTTATTGCCTTTTCATTCTATTTGCAAAATACTATCTTGACATATCTTATTATTAATTGTACTTACTACATGGAGTGAAAGATCCTGGGCTTAAAAATATAGGTGCTCATTTACTAAGCATGTATAGTAAAATCATCCATAAAAATACTTAGGATATACAATTACTGTAAGTATAAAATATTACGCATCACGGCAAGTACTGTCTCTATAGATCATTTTAGCGTGAAAACCTGGTGACGTGGAAGAGCACTTCTGTCAAGCTTCAAACACTGCAAACAATAAACATTTATCACGCCCACATATTTGTAGAGGCGTTACCAGGACTTTTTTCCAGAGGAAAGCACAATTTTCGAATTCACCTGTCCCCGTCCCCAAAATCCCAAATCAGCGCCTGAATTCAAAGGTAAAGCCTAGGTGTTTTTACCACACACGCCTAAGTAAGTTGTAAAAAATATTTGCCGCCAATTTGTGTTCATTGACTGAAGACGTGAATCGCTTATCATAAATTAAGTATCTACAGAAACTCATAAGGGGTTGAACAACCCCTTATGAGTTTCTGGTATCTAAGACTTGAGTGATTTAAGTAAAAGGGGAACGTCTGTTGCTAAATGTCTCTTACCTAATATAAAAAATACGACTGCAAGCATTGCTTTTTTGTATTCTTTTCCTCTGTTTCTCCTCGCTCCCTATATTTTTCCGCTGTTTTTTGGGGTTTTATCGGTTGCAAGACACTTGCCTTTTTTGCTTGTTTTTAGTCAAATGGCTGTAATTTTCAGTAGCAACTTTTTCGAAAATCGGACTAGATATAGAAGGATTTAAATACCAGACTGAAGAGGACTTTGAGAAAACAAGACTTTGGGAGTAACTTCACACAGACTCTCACACAGATTTGCGTTTGTTGTCATGATATGTTCTGGTTTACTGTTGCAGTTTGTATTTACTGGAAATAGAGACAATGTTATTTTGAGGCCGAAATTTGAAGAACAATATAAGCGCTCACTTCAAATGAGCGCCCCTCTCTCAGCTCAAAAAAATTAATTAAACGCCGGCGTTAATTGAAGCATCTACGGTATGTGCCGTTTATGCAATATTTGTAATCCTAGGTGAACCTACAAGTTGGGCTGAGTCAACTTATAAACTAAATCTTGTACTTTGCGTTTTCCTAGATATCGGACGTTGATAAATAGCAGCAGATATGCCTTAGGTGACACTTTCCAACAATTCTGTTATGATTATCGCTAACAAGATATCTAGTTAGCGATCTTTCCGACCTCTTGTTATTATTATTTAAAAGTTTAAGATCGAGAGGCTATGGAAGTACTACCGACGCTAATTCATTTTTAAATTATCACACGGTTTTCGGTGTACACGTCACGCAACTATAACACAAAATCCCGGTAAAAGAATGAAGTCAAGAGAGTGAGATATTATAGAAGATAAATAAATAAGCAAATTCTCAGTATTTTAGGCTTGTGCAATACCCCGTTTATTAGTTAATCGTCATAATTTTCCTTACAAATTATAGAGCTCCGTGTGGAGCCGCCATATTGGTGCACCAACACTTTTCCCTTTTAAGCGCGGCTTATATCACGTACACACCTTTTATAACCTCTGAAATTCATTGCGCCGTTTGCTACCAAGCAGGAAAGTTGAAAACAGATGTAAATCTATTTTTTAAGACCTCTTTAACTTTACAAACATGAAAAACCCTGATGGATATTTAATTTTAGATTTTACAATTTTCAGTGCGACGTTACGTGAAAACGATCAATAAACGATTATTCTGTGATAAGAACTTCTTTTCAAAGCAATTAGTAGATTACAGTGCCGCATCAAGGCCCTGAGGTAAGAAGGGCGTCCGGAGGCCTGCTCTTAAGAATAATGATTTTCTCGGCGCCTCGCCTCGTGGGGCCCTGCACGCCTCACAATATTCTCATTATTACGCGACTGAAAAGAAAGGCGTTAGATTGGGCGAAGTAAATCACTGGACGACGATAAAAAATCAACGTGCAGTTTACAATTGTGGGGTGGCAGTTATCTGATTCCTAATCAAAAAATCAATAGGAGATCGATCGACGTACAGGAAAGGAAATATATGTGTTCTGCGGGAAATGTAACCATGTTTTTATTGTAAAGCTTCTTATATCGGGTTTTGCTTGTTGGAAACCCAACGTAAACATGGAAATATACATGACATTTTCTTTGTTTCGTTTGATAAGTTTAATTGTCAAAACCATAAAATCAAAATAACGTCAGTGACATTTGTCAACTTCTATTAACTGATCAAAACACGATTGTATGTGATTTCTTCTCCATCCTAAGCAATTTCTTTATTTTAAAGATCACATACATCGCACAGAGCCGACAAATTTATAAAAGAAGCCGAGAGGAAATTGCTTTTAATACAATAGGAATCGTAAAAAGTGACTTATAAATAGAACATTATGACAAGAAAGACCATCACTATAACAAAGGCAAAAAGGTATAAGCCAATGGAAATTAAGCGGCAATTTTTCACTACCAATTTAATACTTGAATATTCGTTTTAAAGGGAAACAAAAGGAAGTGCTTTGACAGATCAGTTTTTTTGAGGTGCTTGTATACAAATAGTATTGAGTTAACTCGAATCGCAACAGCGAGTTTTATCCTTCATTATGCCAATGTCAGACATGCTCATGCGGCTTCGAAAGCGGGAATTTTGGGTTTGCGTTAGCGGCGAGTTTGCAGCTACGACGATCTTTGTGTTCTTGGTGTGTGGTTCAACGTTGAGTTGGCAAGACGGTGCTTGTACAGTTCTTCGCATTTCGCTTACTGCGGGTCTTAGTATCGCCACCCTAGCGATGGTGATAGGTCATCATAGCGGAGGACTTTTGAACCCCGCCGTAAACATAGCACTGATTGCTGCACAAAAAATTACTGTTGTGGAGGGGATAGCGTACACTACGGCCCAGTTCTGTGGAGGTGAGTACATTTTCAACATATGGTGTATGCAATTGTGACGATAATTGTGAAATATTCGCAGCTAGGATATATAAGAGGAATAATTGGTGCGTCATTTAGATTCGAGAGAATAACTAAACGCCTAAAACATTTTCTGTTGCCTCTAATGGTCAAAAGCACACAAGAGGGAAGCTAGCAAAGCTACATTTTAGGAAAAAACGAAAGACGGAAACATCTTATTATCTCCCATCTAAAGTTTTCACGAAACGTATAATCTCACGGATTTCGAGAGTTCCCTCCAAGAAACTGGATCATTTAAACAAATTCAAATTGTAAGCGTCGTGAAATATGCATACTTTTTAACCCGGCACTGAGAAATCGAAGTGTCGCACGAGAGCATTCAACATGTAATCGCTAAAAAAATATTTTGGGAGAGCTTCATTTGACTGATTGCACTTTAGCCTTTGGCTTTTACATTTTAGCGAGGAATTTTATTCTTGAAACTTCGTTAAAGAGATAAAAACATATTCTTGTTTGGAGATTTCAAATCAAAAACAACATAAAGACAAAATTAAGAAGAGAAATCCAAACCGTCATTACGGAATTTTACAATGTGATTTGCATAGACAGCTGGCAGGTTCTTCAGTGATCAAATCGACAACTAAAAGAGCAAAAACTAAACGGAAGTAATTTATGACAACAAAAACAACATTTAAATCTACGCTTTTTGTTTACATACATAAAAACATCAAGCTTTTTAAGTTCACCAAAATACTGACTTCTAAAAACCAAACCGCCGCTGAGTGGTTATGGTCGTTATGATAAAGGAGTTTTTCAAACCTGTTCTAATAAATGAGAAAAACAATAATTTGCTTCAAGATAGAAAAAAAAAGGGGACAGAAAAAGAAAGATAAAAATTGCTTTGCTATCAGTTAGGCTAAATCTCTATGCAAAAGAGCATTTCACATGACGTCACGGCGGCCATATTGGTGTTCCAGAACAATGAAACGGCGGCCATGTTGGTGTGTCAAACAAATCCTGTGGAAGTTTAGCCTGGGACCAGGCTGCGCAGTGGGGAAAAAGGCAACAAACAGGGTCAAATAGGAAAAATATCGGCGAGCGAAGCGCGTAGAGCGGTATCCCCAGACTTCCTTTTTCCGATTTTTTCTCCTTTTTCCCACAATGCAGAGCCTGGTCCCAGGCTAGTGGGAGTTGAACTCTTTTGTTATCTGCTTATGATAAAGTTTTCTGTTGTTCCAATAAACCTGCATAGCTGCTGGCCACGTGAATGAAAACGCACTATATGGGATAGCTCTTGTGCAGGTACAAGAATCATATACAACTATCCCCCGAAGGGGAGGTGAATAGTAGTGGCTGGATATAACGCGACGCGAAGAGTCGAGGTATATAACTACCGCTATGAACCGACCCGGGGGGGATAGTTGTTTTAGTATTTACCAAATCAGTTGGATAAAAATTTTAAAAAAAGTAAACAAAAGACGTCACTTTGTTCAGAGTTTGTTTACGTTTCAGTTGAAGGTGTTTCGGGGATCATTTTTTTATGATTTTGTTGCAAATTCAGTAGGGAATTTTTTTTTCTACCGACCAGTAAACACCGACAAACCAAATTTTGTCTCTTTCTTGGTATTTGTTGGTGCAGCTGCTTCATTTATTGCTAAAATTTCATCTTTCGAAAATGTCTTGAAACGAGAAGCCATTTTGAATCCTGTCCCAAAACAGTGAATATTCAAGGATATTTCGAGTTACGGGAGCCAATCAGAACGCGCGAAAATTGCTATCCACTGATTTGGTGAATACTAATTCGGGATATTGCCTTTGTTCACACATACGAACGTGCTTATGTAATGGAGCGAAGATGCGCGGCGCCGATCTTAAAAGTGTATCGTCACGTATCGGATAGGTCTCTGTGCCATTTAGTTTAGTGTAGTGGTAACCAAACCATGGTTAAAGAGGTTTCTACTCTCTAAACTGAAACCGACTTAGAAATTTCATTCAGTGATTTTTCTGTGCAAAAACCGCAGCCTGAGAAAACAGCTGACAAATTCAATCGCCGTCACTGGTTTCCCCGCTGAGGAACGCGGGCAGAAATTCCATACTGACGACATGTCACTACCCAGATCTGGATAGTGCTTCTGATTAGCTGAAGAAAATTTCCCTTGCGGTAAGACCATTCAGAAGCACTCCCCAGATCTCCTTAATGATTTAATGACAGGTTACTGGTATGGAATTCTGACAGCAATCGTTCCCCAGTTGACGTCAGTAAAATTAGTGGTGGGCGTCGGGAAAAGTCGGCCGTTTTCTCAGGCCAGATTAAACAGTCTTATTTGAATTTTTGGAATTTATTCCTTCACTCAACCTGGAACAAGTTTTGTGAGAAAATACCGCATAAAAAATGCGGCAGGTTGAGCTTTCAGTGTCATCAGCATAGACAGACGACGGTCACGCTCTAATAAGGGCCACCTTTTTTCGTATCCTTCACTCTTTTTCCCTGTCTTCAACGGCTATGGACCTCTGTCGCCAAGGCGGCCTTTGCGGAGAGGTTCGACTCGTTTTCTTCCATTTGAGGGCAAGGGGAATTACAACAACTTAGTCTGCAATTTTTGTACGGTTCAAAACCAGCAATAAGCCACTGGAAAACCTCGTAGTAACACCAGTAAGTTACATTCGTCCTCTTCATCGAAACAAGCCAAACTGAGTGAGAATTAATGATTCACATGCAGTTCGTCATCGATCTTTCCCAGGGATCTTAGGTGCAGCACTGCTGTATGGGTTGACTCCTGCTGAGGTACGTGGGGAACTGGGAATGACTACGCCTGCGCAAAACATTAATGTTGCTCAGGCCTTTGGCGTCGAGCTACTACTTACGTTTGTGTTAGTTTTAACGATATTTGGCACCACTGATAAAGGCCGGGAACATCGCGGATACGAAGTACCCCTTTCAATTGGATTGTGCGTTTTCATTTGCCACTCGGTTGGGGTAAGTGTAACCACAGAGCTACTTTAATATGTCCTCAAAGTGATTGCCTAGAGTTTTATGATTGGGTGCAACTTAGTCTGCACCATGGACAAAACTTAACTCTGGTTAAGTCCGTCTACGAAACAACGCCGAAATCCTTGTTCCGGGCCCCACCTGTGTACCAGGATTTGAGTACGCGCCATGATTGGCCTGTTAAAAAAGCCATTGTCAATTTTCCAATCAGGGTGAAAGGAAATTCGAAACGCACTTCCGGTAATTTGTTGAATTCGTTGGGGGCCCAAAACAAGGATCTCGGCACTGCTTCGCAGACGTTACTAAACGAGGTCAAATTTCGTCTGCGACGCAGGCTAGTGCAACTGGGCCCCTTGTAAAACTCAAGTTGCGCGCGATTTTCATGACGCCAGCCCACCAATTTTCTCGTTTGCAAGGAAACACAAACTATCAGGTTGAAAATCTTGTTCATTCAACCATAAGTTTACCTCGTCGGGGAAAGAAACCTACGCTGAAAAGTGCAGCCAAATGGCCAGAAACCAAAAAGAATATAAAAAAAATTACACCGTCTCAAGCTATATCCCATATCTTCTGAAGTATCCTAAAACGGCTTGGAAACTAAAATTTGATAGCATTTTGTTTTGAATAAGGGTATGGGCATGATTTTCAGTTGAACATGCCTACCGAGCGTAAAAATCGCATCCAGTCTGAGGATTAATGAGAGAGGGGAAATTTTATATATTTAGGCATGACAAAATTCAAGGGAACATTGGTACTTAGAAATAACATCTCATAGGCATGGAAAAAATGGGTTCATGCCCTCGCAGCCCAAAATTGACCCAGTTAAACTTAGGTCCCAGATCTCTCGCCGGGTTAATAATTCATTCCCAGTTTTAGCTCCTCTGGTTTGGCATGCCGGGCATGCCGATGGTGAAGCCAGTTGGTTTGGCATGCCCGGCATGCCAGCCAAGAAATTGGCATGTCCAGCGAGACTGATTTTGATGTTCGCTTCAGCATCATATCCTGAGAATCACATACAATCGCCAAATATATCTTAGGGAGCTTGAAGTTACAGGTTTCATGCCTGGCAATAAATGCAGATTATAACAAAAAAAGTCATGTTTGTCACAATGTGTGTCACGGGATCGACTGGCAAAACTGAAGACAGAAGCCTGGATTTATAAATAACAAGCACAACAAAACAACATTATTCATACATAAAATAGAATACTTAACTTGCAATCAAAGATTAATCCTTTTATTTCAAACCGATACTGACATTTCTGGGTCCACATTTAAATTTGATCGCGGAAAAGCGTCTTAAACAATAAGATAACAAATCTTCTCAGTATAAACTTATCCATGCTTAAGTTTTATCGTGTCGGAATGTTTCCCGGTCAACAGCATTAAAAGACTGGTGAAAATGAAGCTTACCAGGTCGTTCAAGTCAGTACGAGAGTACGACGTTAATACTGCAAAGACGTTCTGATTTGGTGAATTTGGACTGCATTCTCAGAGAGATTTTGCTTAGTTTTTCAGTGCGCTCCTTGTCGGCTATGCGAATCTCGCAAACTGTTTTACTCCTTGCTGACGAAAGTCCTTTGAGCAACGTCATCTGCGTCATCCGAAGATACCCCGAGCACGCACGAAATCGGCCGAATTTCCGCAGAAATGTTTTCGGATGACGAAGAATCTAGTTTGGCGTGGCAGTTGTGGCGTCACGATGTCGTCATGTCTCTTCGCACTTGTTTGTCTTTTTTTTCTGCGGTGCATAGTTGAGATGTTGGTGAATGCTGGACAAGAAATGGATTCTGCGAGAGACTGTAAGTACAAATTTAGTATTAATTTGGTAAAGAAAAAGCCTGAATATCGAACAAATCCCGTGAATTATCCTTTTGGCATTCAGTTTATCTTGCTGTTGAGCATGCCTAAGAACTGCGGCATAAGTGGTTGTCAACTTGTTCACTTCGGATTGTTTCTGTTTGTATGTCTTGTAATCTTCTTCTGCTGCTAAGAAGACTAGAGAAAACTTCAAAATTAAGAAACCAAAGCTAAAAAAAGTCAGTTCTAATTTTATAGCTCGAGTATAATTATTTTTGGCACCTACGGTCATATTTTTCCACTGTACTGGTAAAGTTACTTATTTTTGCTGCATAGTTTGACTGTTGTTTGAAAGACAATCAAACGGATATTACAATCACTTTTGGAGACAAAATAAAATATCCGTAAATCAAATGCCAAAATCAGATTTGGATTTCCATGCTGCGCGTGTCAATGCAAAGTTGTAAACAACTCAATATAAGCAGTCTGTGAATGTGCGTTTAGGTCCACAAAACTAATTTTTCTTTTGGACATCTCATCAAAGCAAAGACTTAAGGCTTACATTGCTTGTCTACGAGTGTACTACAAAATGCTTTGCTACAGTACGCCTCTGAGAGGCGATTCTGGTAAATTTATAGGACGCTAAAATGCAAATAATTCTAAGCTTAAACAACCTGGCTGGGTCCGACTTTTGAATTACAAAATGTTCAGGTTTGCCGGCTCTTCTTTAAATGAACATGGTTTTTGAAATGATTTTGTAATATTTTAACCCGAAAATTATGATTGGGTTATAAAGCTTTTAAAACGGACGAAAACTAAGCTAATAAACATGTTCAATGTAAAAAACTAAGATTTAGTCGCTTTTTCAACTTTGCTTTGTGGGCCGAAAAATTTACCTTTACGCAAAAACAAAAGCAAATAATGAGGCTTTTATTGGACATATTTTCTGAGAATTTTATCTGATCAATTTAATGTCACTAGCATTGTTTTCGTATAGGAATTTTCCTAATTAAATGAGCTTTTAATTTAATAATTCTGATACTCTATAAACTTCTCATTTGATAGCCTCACTTTTTTATACACCGATTGAGAAACAAATTCGCTCTCGTTAAATCCTATTTTATGACCTATTTATTAGAACTCTAGGTAACATACGAAATGATGTAACCGGACAGGCTTTAACCTTTGGTCCTAATTTATTTTTTCTTCGCAACCCCTAATCAGTTGACGGGCCGTGAAAGAATATCGCCACAAAAAGATGCGAAAAAGTTTTCGCTGAGTTTCCTTTACATATTCCGGCTTTATATGGGTCTACACCCCAATTGCCTGCTTAAAAATGAAACTGTTGTTCAATTAAGTGTCAGTCAAACTCGGTATAATCTTGACTTGCAAATCCAAATGCAAAGGTTTATTTCGCAGTAGAAGAGCGTGTAAACATCATCGAACAGTGCAATGTAAATTGGCTAATGTGAAACCACGTTTCTTTCACTTTATTTACCATGTATTTATCTCAATTGCACACTCTTGTGAAATTAGCCTCAGACAATTAGTTGCGACCTTTAACAGACTCAACAAGCCAGTATGAAAATATGTTAAGAGAAGCTAAGCTCTACATGTTCTATTTCTTTTTTTTCATATTGCCCTTGCATGTGTTAAGATTCCATTTCTTTTTTGTTACAGGTAACTTCCAGACATGACGAGGAGATAATTACTTTTCTAGAGAGGAATCCTTTGATACCGTCAGTTATTACTGACTTACTTTGAGTTAAAAACGAAGAACACAGACACTCAAAAAAACATTAATCCCTGGCAAGCCTACTAAACAAGAAAGAGGAACTCAGACTCCTTATCAAAATGTGAGACAAGATAAAAAGAGCTTTTCTAACGTAGGGAAAATTGCGTTCGAGAGATTTGTAATTGCAACGTTATATTCAAGCACATTGCATTGTCAAACATCATAATTTACTGAATAATGAACAGTGATTTTGGGGCTTAGCTCAGTTTGTAATGAACTTTGAAAGATATTCTATAACCTTGTATTTTTAAAAGCTTTCATGGAACATAGATGCATTTTATTATACAATGAAAATAGTCTCTGTCTCTGTTTTTACTGATTTCAGTCAATTCCATTTTATTCGCAATGTGAAATGGGAATCCTATTAAAGACTCATTAAAAGGGGTGAGGAGGTTTTACAATCCCCCAACAGGTCATCTCCACGATGACGCTGTTTTATTACTTCGGCAGAATCCCTCAGGGTTTTACTTTCTTGTGAAAATTAGAGCTTTTGTTATTTAAACTTCGCTGGGACAACCAAATCTATGAAAATGAAAGGAATAGCAATGACGTCATCGTGTAACCGTACATCAAAAGATAAGCACTGTGATCTGTTTATTTTTTTTAGCCAGGCTTAAAATATCTGTAGATTCAAGGAATTATAACCTGTGCGTTGAAACATGCCAGAGACCGATTTTGGCATGCCAGGCATGACTCAGATTATGGCACGCCCGGCATTCCAGAGAATTTAGCATGCCGGGCATGTCAGAAAATTTGGCATGCCCGGCATGCCGGGGATTTTGCTGGGTATGAATTACTTATTACTAGAACCTAGGCTTCTCGCGGCCTGGGTGAGAAGGTCACAGAACCTCAAATTATGCTTACAGGGCATGCGAAATTCTGTTGCATGCCAATTTCAATGCAAAACCACTCTGGGGCCACCCCCTCTATTACATGTGAGCAAATCATTGACGATAGGCATGGGAAAAATCCTTGCATGCTAACCAACATTGAAAACGTGGCAGAAATGTCCTCAATTGTTGAGTCATGCCCTAGGGGAGGCTTTAAAATACCGAATTTCCTGACATGGATGAGGGAATTTTCCGTAAACAGCATGTGATCATGCCGGCTAGGACGTATTGCCTCCGTATTGCCCCTTTTTACAGCTAGCTAGGCTCATTTTTAGGTTCCATGGCCTGAAATGACGAAAAATTCATGCCCTAAATGTAAAAAGTCCAAAAACGTCCTCGAAATTTTAGTTTCCAAGCCGTTCTAAACGGCATGGTGTAAACTATTTGATTTTCCAATCGAACTTTCAGTTTCCCCATGTAAATGGTTTGCATCTCAGATATTCATTTTTGCAGAAAAAGTAAACTTCAGCAACTAGATAGGGGTTATTTTCCTGTATTGTTTCTTAGAGATATTTAGTAATCCATTGTGGATCAAATAACAAAAGCCCAAATTTCCACGAGAAACCAAAAACGTGAAGGGTTTTGGTAGCTGTTGTCAAGGGACGCCAAACTACAAACGGCCTATTTGTTTGTATTACATCAGTAAACAAAGTTCAGGTAACGGACGCACAAACTTGAATATGGACAGAACCTGTTTTCTTCTCTTCTTCTCATTTTTTCAGATTCCTTTCACTGGGTGCAGCATGAACCCTGCGCGTTCATTTGGACCTGCCCTGGTTATGAACTCATGGAATCACCATTGGGTACGTTACACGGGCACTCGCATTTTTGCCTTTATTTTTTGGTTTCTTGACTTGTTGATTTTTTTTGCACCTGTTTGTCATCTGGCATTTCACGCATATAAAATTGCAAAGAAAATAGGTTTACAGCTTGCCCTTCGGTTAAACTGTAGCTAGCATGCATGTACTAGCCCGAGAGTGATTTTTTATAGCTAGCCCGGAAAAAAACGTTTTCGAGCAGTGTTTTATAGTCAATTTACAGAATGTATTATCCTTTATTAATTTATACAACTACATGACAAATTTCTGCAATTTGATTGGCTTAGAGCAGTGGTATTTCAGCTTAATTTGAAATACCTACATGTGAAAATTACAAACCTTTAGTGTGTAGTAGTATAAACAAATAATAGCAAGATTTGTACGTTATATTTAGCGTAAATACCACTCGTGACATTTCAAAATTGTTCCAAATTTCACTCGCCTAACGGCTCGTGAAATTACGTATAACAATTTTGAACTATCACTCGTGGTATTTATGCCAAATATCACTACAAATCATGCTATTACCTATACTAATTACATCAGCAGTGATAATAATTGTAATTATTTCAGTTCGCCAGATCAAGTTGAAAAAAGACTTTCGATCCAGATGAATTTATAAGGAATTTCAACAGTTTGTCTAAAAAAATTCTGTAAATTATGTGAATTTCGCCAAAAAATTTGACTTGCTTGTTGGGCCATTTAAGAATATTTCGCTAGCCCGATCGCAAAATCCACTAGAGCCGGGATATCGGACACAACTTTCTTTGCACACTGTAAGATTTCGAATGGTTTTGATTTTCCCGGAAAACACTCTTATATTCATCAGTCTACAGGCCCGAGTTACATTGTCGCACGGATCTTTCTTTTCTTTTAAAGGTTTACTGGGTTGGCCCCATATCAGGTGGACTGATGGCGGCTTTGCTGTACGAGTACGTATTCTCTTCAAGTAAAGTAACAATCTCTCCAGCTTAATCTCAACTGCGTTACTTTTGAACAACATGGACGAGGAAATATTGAAAAAAGAAAACATCGTTCTTAAAAGATGGTTCGAAGTTCGACGTCATTTCTTGTCTATCTACAGTTTGTGATACCTGGACAAGAGCACAAGTCACGCTTTGCAAAACAACACATCAACAGAGCGTTGCTGGTCCTTTCACGGTACCCCCCTCCTCCATTTTTCTGTAAGGACGGCCATCGGGTACATGAGAGACAGTTTGCGCTTCCTTTAACTCTCTTTTAACCTACAGGCGTGACCTTTTTAGCTGAATACAAAAGCTTGAACTTTTGTAGACACTCCGAGAGTCTCTATTCAGAACACAAAAATACAACATCTTCATGCGGGTTCTTAAAAAGCGATAAAATACTCTAGAATACCCTCCTTTTCTAGACAGCGTTTTTGGTCCTTTCTGGATACCTTTTGGTGTAAAAGGTAAAGATGGGCGGAATTCTTTGTAAATGAATGGTAGTTTTCTACAGTAAAGAGCTGCTGACAGCAACCAAAGACCTTGCATACAATCAGCAGTCTTGCACAAGCTAATACTTATAATATTTATACTTATTTTAAGATTTACTGTAGCTCTGCCATTGATTTTCCCATGTGTAATTATGATAATATTTTGTTCTAATTATCTAACTGAGGGAGCCCATTCCTTATAAGCCCGGTGGCTTCTCTTGGGCTTCCTCGCCATGAGAGTTTAAGTAATTAGATTTTATTTGATTTGTATAATTTTTGGCAAACAAAACAATAATCAATAAATAAACAATGGATGACGCAAAAATACAGTTAGATGCTGAAATGCAAAGGATACAACATCTCAACACTATTTATAAATAGAAAATAAATTTGCACTTGATGTAATACATACATACTCAAAGTCAGTTGCTGCTTCTTTAAATTCACCAGACAGTCACCAGTGAGTTTTAAAATGTAAAATTTCTGATGACGTTTGTATCGCGAATAAGTCCTCCTCACCTTATAAACAAGACAGCCAAACCAGCCTTAGAAGGGTCGTCTGCCATTCCAGTACTTTATTCTGGCAACATTTAACTGGTTTAGTCCCGATGGGTTCAATGATCTGCTTGCGTCTTGTTGGAAGGTCAAGATAATTATGTATGCCACGAGTTTTTACGGCACTAGCTTACTTGCTGGTTTTGTTTTAATTTGCCACATCAGAACATTCTTGATTACTTTCCTCAAGTTTGCCGCTCATTTTCTACCTCCTTCAATCGCAGCAGAGAGTCTTCAAGAATGGTTAAACAACTTTGAAGAGTTTGCAGGTCAGATGGATTAAGAACACCTAGAATGCAAACGAAAAAAGTAAACACACAGCCAAACTTAAATATAATGACGTAAATGTGCGATTTTGGCTCCTGATTGAAGCTCTCTTTTTCTGTAACTTAAAAACAAGTCTACTCCTCTTACATCTATACAGATGTAGCAGTAGCAAGTGCAAAAACGGGTTGAGCAAGTAAAACCTTAGTTTAATAGGATTGACTCAATCTACGACTGGGCGTTTTAAGGTAGGCAAAACTGATCTAGGTCACACCTGTTGTAGGATAATTCTTAAGGAATGAAAACCATAAGCGCCAATTAGTTCGCTTTTACGTTCTTTCGCTAGATTAATTATCATAATCTCCCACACGGGAAAAAAAGAACAATCAAACAATAAACTGTCGTTCTAGGTATGCTGGACGGCAGGTGCACGAATCCGAAATAAACACGTCCCTGTTTGGTCGCGTGTCCGGAGATTTCGAATCCGCAATCAATCTGAAGTGAATAAAATGTATTTGAATGAATGTGCTTGGATTTAAGCTACAGTAAAAGGGACAACAACAAAAGTGCAACTTGTTTTGCAACAATTCTGCAAAACGAGTTGAATAGTGATGTTGCGCGCTTTACCACCCATAACAAATAAGGTTGCAAGGTATTTTCTTGTGGGTGGTAAAATGTGCAACTTCGCTATTCAACTCGTTTTGCAGCAATGTTGCAAAACAAGTTGCACTTTTGTTGTTGCCCGTTTTACCGCACTTTCTTGATATGTGCCGGTGCCTGCGAATCCGAATACCCAAAATGAAATGAAGACGGAAGTATTCATGAATTCGTAAAAAGCTCCTTCAGTGTAAACGAAGCCCGTGGGTTTGTTTTCTGAACGCTATCGGTTCTGCTATTGGCTATTAAAAGGTGGCACAGAAAACGGGGACAAAATTTTTCATCCACAACAGTCCCATAATGCAATTCTTGCCTAGTCCCTGTACGGCGTTTCTCAGTCTTTATCGGTCAATTCACTTCGGTGACGTATCCGAGGCGTTCCGAGGCGTACGGGCGGGAAACTCACATCTTCGCTTGGACCACGTGACCGGAAAAGCTATAGCCACGCGGAAAAATGAGGCCTAGGGATTAGGCAAATGCAATTCGACACCATAACGACCCAGTCTCCTGTGAAACCTCCAAATGGCCAATTATCGCCAATTTTTCGAAACACAAGCTGTCTGATGAGAGTAGTTATGTAATAAAATTTCATGTAACAAATATCTCACTCGAATGACTCCCTTGTCTTCTGGATATTTTTGCTTTACTCTCATGGCACATTTCACTGTAAGAAGACTTGATCGTTTCTAGGCTTCGAAGCGTCTGAAGGAAAAAAAAGGTCAGACAGACAAAATCACTCAAGCGGCACACTTAAAATGAGTTTCTGCACTAAAATGAGCAACTTTAAGTATGCTTCATTATACGCTGCGGACAAACACTTGAGGCATTTTTCTTTTTAATAAGTGGGATGTTATATACCGTGAAGTGGAAACACAAGCGGGGATGTAAAAAAGTCATAGTGAATTTGAATACTTTTAGTAAATTTTTATTCAACATAATGGGTCGACTATTTACACGAAGTCTAACTTAGACCGCGGTTTAACAAATCTTTGGACCTCCAGATCTCTTCCTTAGTGGGTTATTTTAAGAAAACTAATGCTTTTCTAGTCTACGCCATGGTGCGCCTTATGCCTTCATGAAACTGTTGACGATAAATGGTGTTTACATAAAAGTGTTCGGCAAACTGAAAATTAAATGACCTAGAAAATGGTTTGTTAATTACTGGCTAAACTCCGTTTAAATAACTGTCTGACCCAATGAGTTTCTTAATTTTCGTTGAAAACGCTTTGTGGAGTCTTTGCGGAGCGGAGTCATGTGGGCAAATAGCACCGAAAGGGCTGTTCTTTCAGTTTTCAAACACTTGGAAGTTTTTTTTTAAATCAGGCTTTCAAAGAGTTTAGGAATATCAACAGTGCACTGGTAATGTCTCAAACTTTAAGCAAAGAAAACCGTAACCTCAGCTTTAAAGTACATTGCTTAGCTTTAACAAATTTCTCCCGTACGATCTTGGTCAAGTTTCATTAATACTACCAACCTGAATATATCTCAGTAAAAGGGAATGAACTCTGCTGAATGCTGGGCCCACCTCTGCAACCAAACAATATTCAAGTTGTCATGAACGTTAC
Organism: Porites lutea; assembly: GCF_958299795.1. Classification (NCBI taxonomy): domain Eukaryota; kingdom Metazoa; phylum Cnidaria; class Anthozoa; order Scleractinia; family Poritidae; genus Porites; species Porites lutea. Next base: position 20,379,571 of record NC_133211.1, on the reverse strand, counting down.
ACTGTCATCATTAGAGCAGTTTCCGATAGGCCATTTCCAAGTTTCAAAAAACATTGACCTTCAAAATGAGACTTTATAGGGCAAAAAAAAGTCCATGGAAAAATAACTTTTTGTATGAACAATAATAGAAAATTATTTTAAGATTTCGCACTTATAGTTCGTAAATACCTTCGTTTTCAAAAAGGCTTGGGTCAACTCACAGATGGCCTATCAGATGTGATAGAATCCAGGTTCGCCGTTTTCTCAAATTCGTTTTCGGAAAAAACGGTCAGTCTTAGATTCTCCCAAGCGGGAGCATTCCAAAACAGTGGCTGGCTAGGCTCGATTTGTGCCGCTCTCTCGAGTCTGGTTGCTGTTTCTCCCCTGTTTTGAGGAGATGAGTACTGATAACCTCCCCCAAGAAGCAACTCCCAAGAAATTACACTCACCAACCTTAAAAATTGTGAGCCTTATATTACTGAAAATGCTTTTAAAAAGTCATAACTGGCCGGTCTAACCGGTCATTTTCAAAATGAAATTTCAACTAAAACCCATCACATCCGTGTATACCATTCAGGAATAAATTGATCTAGCTCAGGATAGTCCTGATTAACCCTTTAAGTCCCAATAGTGACCAACATGAATTTTCTCCTACTAATATTCATATGTTGCCAAGAGAAATGGTTATGAGAGTTAATAAAATGATCAGTAAATAGATTTAATGCTTTGATCTGATATCAAACACTCTCAACTAATTCTTTAAAGAAATGTATGAAGATCAGTATGGAGAATTTATATGTGAATATTGGGGCTTAAAGGATTCACAGAGGAATTGTCCTTAGGATTGGACTAGTCTGACTGGCCAGTTCTGACAAGTGTTAAGCACCCTAAGTGTACCTGACAGAACAGGTGCTTGCCTTCTACACCACGGCTTCATTTCAGTTTCAAAACAATGAAGAAATCCAGAAACGACTTGAGCCATGGTTGTGAGGGACAAAGACAATGTTTTGCTTACTTTCTCAATTGTGATGGTATCAGCATCACATAAAGGAGCCTAGAAAGAAAGTAAAACATATTTTAAGGGACAAAAATTAATACAAACACGAGTTTCAGGATGATTTCAGTCATTTGTCTTAAACAGGGTCAGGGTTTATAGAAGGCCTTAATGGCACAGCCCTGGATTCTCAGTTGCAAGGCTCCTTTTTGTTTTCTTTTTAAAGGTTTACAGGCATCATACATTTTCTCTGAGTCCCTCCAGTTGCTTGCTCTGTTCTTCTAGTTCACTGGTCAGTTTTTCTGTGACAGAAATTAGCTGTTTCTCATCTGGTATTCTGTTGATTGACACAAACAGTTAGGCAAAATATTACATGACGAACAGCAACATAATAATAAAATAAGGGAAATTGACTTCACTTTAAATCTGTCTTCTAAATTAATTTTAAGACTAGACGAATGTCCTCTATCCCCCAAACTAAAATAATATTTATCCCTAGAGTTACAAAAATTGCATATATTTTTTAGTAGAGGTAGTACCGGTAACCATTTTGGGCAACAACCAAAACAATCTTCCTGTTTGCTTCTTTGATGAGAGCTAATAGAATTTGCTTAGTTTTAGTTTGTTTTTAATGGGGCTTTTTCATGATTTATTGGTAGTACTTGTCCTAAAAGTCACCACAAACTGATGCCCTTTTGTTTTGCATTGTGCAAATATTTATATCTTTCTAAGGGGTTCCTCCATGAGAAATGGCTTAGCCCCTTAACGTTTTGGAAAATAAAAAGCACATGTAGGTTTTATGTACATGATTTTCATATTACCTACCTTTTTTGTTCAAGCCCTGATGTAGATTTTATCAAGTCGGGTGGATAGAGTTGAACCTTAGATCTAAAGATATCTTGAAGGTCTTGTTGGCGGCATAAAGCATCAAAAAAGTAGCAGTCATTCTTGAACTGGTCTTCCAAAGAGAAATGAGCTGTAGCCAAGCTTTACGACAAAGAAATATATAAAATAAAGTTGACTTTCCCTACCTAACACTGTGTTTTTTTGAAGAAATCATTATCATTTTTTCCATTAGGACAGGTTATAGCAAAAGGATCATTAACTTGTCTTTGAACCAAATTAGTCAATTTCCATTTTTTTGCCAATAGAATGATTGTTTTCTTTTCACAACATTTCTTTCTTTACGTTACGGAAACTGCTGTTAAGTTATAATGCCTGCTGTTAATTTATAATGCCTTCCTCCATGGTTGTTGCATGTTGTAAACTACATACAGGAGAGGCCAGGGAACTCTTGAACATATCACCAGGAACTTGTAAAGCTGTCCTACATTTAGTATTTACAAAAGCAATGTCTATTTTAATATTTCTCTGATTATTCAGTTGTATTTCTGACACTTGTTAGCATACAGCTCTACTTACAGCAACATGTACCTTCTGATGACCTCTGTTTGAAAGCTTTTCATTCTAAAAAAGGCCAACTCCACTTGCAAACACTTTTTCTGCTTCCCTCAAGAAGCCTTGTCCAACTTAAGATGCTCAGGGATGTGCAGGAGAGAAATGAGGCAAGCAGTGTTGCCCAAAATAAGAGGCCTTACAGACAGCACATATAAAATTACCCTTTTTTCAGGCAACACAGCCAGCACAAAATTAACCTTTTTCATAATTACTGACCTTGCTGATCTTACTGGTGTTGTAAAATTGGCCTGAGCTGGTGTCTCCACAGTGCTGACAAGATCCAAAAGATTTTCCCAGAACACTGCTTGTTTGTTCCTAGATTTGTTACCCTAAAAACAACAAAGATGTTCACTCTCACCAAAATGAAGGAACATGCCATCATATTGCAGCTGTTTGAGGGTAGCGTTATGATTATAAGACTATGGAAACTTCAGAGGTACTAATGTACATCTACAACACTTTGTAAAATAGTTAGTACATTGTCAGGTCGATCAAACAACTCCCCTTTCTACTTAAGGGTATTTAGCAGAAATTAAGATGTGAATTGAACCTTTTTTGAATCCTTTCAAACTACCAGTAGATGAACAAATCACAAAAACTGGAAAATATTATTTACGTTCATGGATTAGAAAATTATATTTTTTAATCGTTCCTGTAACCTTCTTTTCTGGGGTTTTTAGTCTCGTGTATTTGGCCATTTTTGAAACCCGTTTTTTGGCTTTTATAGCATTGAAAGAGCAGGAAGAAACAAGAGGGAAATAATTAATTGAAATGTGCAGTTTTTCCAGTTTCTTGTCTTTTGCACATTGTTTGGCCCAGCTACCCCTTTCCTATGCTAACATTTTGCCCTAAGTGAGAAGTACGTGTTAATGTTGGTTTAGAGGAGGGGTAGGTGGGCAGCTTCCCAAAAACGTATAATGATCCGTTTTTTTTGTGTTTTTTTTTTTTATGTGGTGTACATGTAGCTTTTGGTTTCTAGGAAAAAATAAACTGGTTTTAAAAATACAAATAAAAATTAAACCAGAACATTATTATGAGGTAGGATCTTTCAGGATGGCATTTCAACAAGTTAGATACAGATGTACCATGATCAAGCATAAAATTTTTCATAAACTTCAGACATATTATCGCTACTGCACGATGCATCACGGTTTACAAAAGAGGCATGAGATCTGTGAAATTGTGGATTTTGAAGATTTTAAGGGGATTGAGGTTTCTAATAATCGTCCCTAATGCTGCCCCTTGGGCCTTCCTATTTACAATAATTTTTTTTTATGTTGTAAGTAAAAAAACTGTTGTCAGGTTCAACCAGATTTCCTTTGTCTCCTATGCATAATAATTATCCCTAATTATCAGGATTAGAAAATAAACGAAATTCTGATTCAAACCAGATTGAACACTGGTTTAGCCTGAGTCGAGAATGGATTTTACCTTTAACATACACTTTACAATGTATGTACCCTCTGTGCCTCTGTTTTTTACAATGGACTGTATTTTGCAGCAATATATATACATTAAAAAAAATAGTAATAATTGATTTTTTAAGCAAGTTGTATTTTTTCACATGAAAGTACCTGTACAAGTTCAATATCATCACTTTTACACAGTCCTAAGAGATGACAAGCAAACAGAAGTTCTGAAAATAAAGCAAAACCATTAATGTGTTTTAAATGTCACACTTTTTATTCCAATCAAAAAGTCAACAGAGCTTCACTCAGAACTGCAAGTTATTTATTACTGCAGTAAAAAGAGTGACAATAAGTGAATTTAAAGACAGAAGATCAAAGACTTGTTGATTTGATGTTGAAAAATAAATGCTGTCAACCTTGATTTTGTCTTACTTTGAAGCCTTGAGTCATTTCTTCCAAATGCTTTACTTTGTTGATTCTCCAGCATGTTGTAGATGACTGGATCAAACCTGTGACATAAAAGTGCCCATGAAAGGCATTTGGGAAGCAGGTTATCTACATCTACATTTAGTAGTCAGCAGAAACTACACATGTATGTACTGATATCACGCAAACATTAAATTAAGATTTAACGGGGAAGATCCATAGTTATAGTTATTTGAGTGGATCCATAGTTAAAGAGAGTTATTAATAATTATGTAAAAAAATAAGATTACACAGTGAAAAAACAACCTCATAAGGCCTAAAATCGTGGAGCTACTTGGCCGAAAACTTATGGAACTGAGCTCCAGATTCTTTAACAACGAATTCAAACTTTAAAGTTTTTAAAAACAACTTCAAAAACATCGACCTTGTTAAACAGGGTATTGCCTGCACGATTGATTTGATTTTCTTAATGAAATTTGTTTGTACTACAAGTATACAAAAGCAATAACTATGTAACCTATATCCAAACATTGGTCGAGTACCCCCTACCCTTATAACCAGAAGATCACATGACTGTGACTAGTCACAAAAAGAAAGCGACAAAAACTCAAGATTAAGAAAAAGAAGTGACAACTGCAATGGCAAAACAAGACTTATGAGGTTTTGCACGCTGAGCAGAGTTACGCCGGTTGAAAGAAGGCAAAAGAAATGACTGGACTTGACAAGAAATAAGGGGGACAGCTGGTTTTTTACTGTCGAGAAAAGTCATTTCAGCATTTCGTGTTTCAAAAATGCCTAAGGGGGCTACGGATTTTTTGTTGGGCGAGTATATGTTAGGTTTTAGGAGGGAGCAATTAAAAATCTCTCCCAGTGTGACTGAAGGTACTAGGGAGCCATAAAACATTCTTAATAAAAACAAGAAAAATCAGTTAACTCATATTTATTTAGAATTGAAATAAAAATTAGAATGAGGTGGGGGAAGGAACGAAAAAACACCAAATAATAGGGTGGTATCCAAAAATTGCCAAGGAACAAAAAATCTGAAATCACCAGAACCACCATACTCTACAAAAATTAAAATTATACATCTCCCGTAATACTTGGGTTGGGGGAGCACATTAAATATTTACAGAGAGCTTACGAGCTTACTTTGCTAAACTCCACTGCAGGAGTCTCAGTCTTGGCTCTCCAGGCTTAAACAACAATTCTTCTATCCATGAATCCTCAACGCCCCCTAAATACGGGCAACCAAGTTCCTGATTTAAGGAAAGACGGACAGATGCGACAAACATTTGATATTGGAGAAACAGAAGAATTTTAAAACTGGTTTATGTGAGCCCGGGAGGTTTGATACTTGGAAAAGTTTAATACGTACAAAGAAGAGGTGCATAAATTGAAAAAATTATAAATAATACAGTCACATTTACCTCTAATTTCGATCGAAAGTGGACCAACCTTTCCCTGCTCGCAGCCGCCATTTTTTCAAACATGCCTCCTCCCAAAGCACCATGGTATTGGGCCCAGTCACATGACGATGACAGCAATCCAAGATGGTGGACTTCCTTGTGGAAAACAACGCTTGTGGACAGACCGTGTTGAAGCTCGTTAGCAGAGGAAATGCGATCGTTGCAGAGCTTCTCCGGCTTTCCGACTTTATACCGCCAGTGTTTAAGCAAGAAACGAAAGAAGATCGCGATAAATATGGCGAGATTTTGGCGGACTTCTCCTATTTCAAAGGTCCCGATTACTACGAGAACCGCATAGATTCCAAGCCGGTAAGCTTAAGTAAACTGAGCGGCTCAAATGTTACGTAGCTATTTGTTTTCTCTTTGGAGGTACTCGTAATTCTCTTTACTACCTCGTATATGCTACAAAAAAAGAGGAATCCTCAAACGGAAGACTAGCATGGCTCGGAACCGAGACATCAGCTGTTTTTTATTTTTATAGGTAGGGCTGGGCGGGAGGTGGGGGTTCTCCGGAGGGGTTATCGTTTTGGTAGGTTGTGCCAATTTCATTGTACCACTAAAAGATCAATTTAGAGCATGGGGACATTTTTTAACAACTTTTGAAATTTTATTTACGTTCGTGTTTGCAATAGTAATTGTATATTGTAATTATATTGCACTTTTAATAGGAGTTCATAAGAACTTGTTGATACATGTCTGTGCATTCCAAATCGAGTTGGAATTTGGATGTGTTGGTTTTTACTGCGCTTTTCACAAACATGCAAATTCTGAAGTTCAAAACCCGCCTTTACAATTGCGTTTTTCGCTGCCGTCAGTCATCTTAACGGACCTCCTAGGAAACAAAACTTTACTTTAACGGGTTCAAAAGGTCATGGTTTGTGATTTGTGATTGGGGGATTTCGATCCATTTTGTGTGTTTGTGTGTTTCAAGGTTCGTTGCTTGTGATCGTAATTATGATTGACGGTAGCGAAAAACCCAATTATTGTGAAGGCGGCTTTTGAACTTTAGAGTTCGCATGTTTGTGAAAAGCGCAGTAAGGAGGGGGGAAAACGGAAGTACCCAGAGAAAAACCTCTTGGAGCTAGGGAGAGAGCCAACAACAAACTCAATGCCTTATGGCATCGACGCTAGGATTCGAACCCACATTGGTAGGAGGTGAGTTCTCTCACCACTGCACTATACCCTTGCTCCTTACCCTTGCTTTCAAAATGGAAAAGCTTCCCCTTCTCCACCAGACCCCACAGAAAGAGGATCACAGGATCACACTCCCCTATAAGACTGAATTATGACATTCACTTTTTGTCTTTTAGGAGCTGCAAGATCTAGATGAAGAATTTAGAGAAAATCACATTGAGATCTTAACCAGATTCTACAAAGCTTTTGAAAGTGTTCACAAGTATATCACTGATCTGAACAGGTAATTTAGCCACTTTCGTAGTCCTAATAGTAATGATTGAAGAAGTAAATATTTACAGGAGCTTGATTCAAATGAAAGGAAAATACAGTTTAGCTCAACATTGTGTTACGTCAATTTGTCAATTTCTCCATCATTACTGTGATGACTGTTTATGTCTTTCTACCATAATTATCATTCTTCAAAACAATGGTGGATAAAAGATTCATCTGCCCATTAATTTTTTTGCATTCATTATCATCTTTGTCAAGATCATCATTAACAGTTTCTTTTTGATAGACTCTAAATAAAAAAGCATACATGTAATTGTGCCAGATCACAGAAAACTTGACTTTTCAGTAGGCACTTCATCGCTTGGTTTATGTTATTATAGGTATCTGGAAGATCTTGATGAGGGAGTTTTTATACAGCAGACACTAGAGAGTGTGTTGCTTAATGAAGATGGAAAACAACTAATGGTAAATATGTTTCTTTATAAGAATTTGCTGCATTTTAAGTGCTGGTCAAAGTTGGAATGTGTTGGAAATAAGCATACATTACTATTGTTTGCATTTCAGTGTTAAAAGATAATTGAAGAAGTGACCCAATACTTTCTGTTTGACCAGCACTTACATTAGGCTTTTTTGGTGTAAAGATATTCATTTACATTTTGTTAAAGAAACAAATTATTTTTCCTGCTTGCAATAACTGTCTTCGCATAAAGGGATGTTTTAAAATTTATTAGTATTGTTTAATACTGTAATGTTTTCTTGCTGATAGTGTGAAAGCCTGTACCTGTATGGCATTATGCTTCTTGTCATTGATATGAAGTTTGAAGGGGATGTGCGGGAAAGAATGCTGGTTTCCTATCACAGATACTGGTGAGACATTTTAACACACACAGTTCAAGACAGTTGTTAATGCCAGTGCTACTTGTTTACACTTTGAGACATTAGAAATTATTGTTGGGCATTTATTATATCGTCTTTCATTCTTTTGTTGAGTACCAAGCAAATCCTTAGCTTCAAAGTCACAATCTTTGGGAATTTTAACTATCCAGTCTTCCCATTACAATGTAGGATTTGATTGGATATGTACCAAGCCAACTTTTGGTTGGACATTTCCTATGGCTGACTTTCATTTACAGCTTTTCTCAAGGGTACAATAATCATTTTTTCTCTAAAAAGGGTAAAAACATTTAAGCAAAAATGCTGGGGTGCAAACAGTGCGGACAGGACTCAAAATAATGGCCGATCAACAGACAATGCCCGGACTGATTGGGGAGTTGACCGGTCAACCTTGTGTCTTTCCGGACAAGTTGACTGGTCACATTCGATTTTATTGAAAATTAAAAAAAATAAAATTTCAATGCTGTTCAGTAATTTGTTATCAGTATGTAGCGAGCTGCTTTGTATTGCAGAACTTAGATCTGAAATTCTGGGTGTAATGCAACTAGAACCATTTACAATTCGCACATTGAAACAGACATTGGGGTTCACGTACACCTGAGTTAAAATGCCTGATTACTATGCTTTTTCTCGATCAATACAAACTTTCCTCCCTTGTAATGGGGAGTAACATGGATTAATGGCAGAGCTTTAGGATCAAGATCTCACAACGTGATACGTACGCCAGAAATCGTTACATTTGGACCTGCTGGACAAATTTAATGCGTACGATAATGATATTTAACGTGTTAATTACGGGTTAGTCTCACAGACAGTGTTCCTATTAAAGCACACAAACTTATTTTCATTTTGCTGTTGTAATTTATTTTTATTGTTGACAATGAGTGCTTTCAGTTAAAGTGCTATAAGCTCTAAGCAAAGCCTTTTTTGGATATATATATAACGCCAGTTTTGGGTCATGAGCCCCCATTTTAAGAGTTATAAATTTATCTTATGAGTTTGACCAATCAGAAACGACATGCGAAAGGGCTAAAATGAATTTGGCTGGTCATCATGTCTGGAGACTCATTGCATATTCTTCAATAGGCCAATTATGATGTATTAAAAAATCCAGTCTTGGCTCTAAAAAGTCTGAAGCTTAGGGGAATAAAATAGATAAAGTCACATTTAGGTTCATGGAAAAAATTATTGATGTCAATCGTTTTAAAGTGCTCTAAACCTCATAGCTAAGTATGAATTTTAACAAAAAAATTATATTGAAAAAGGCCTATCTCAAGGAATACTCTCTATACATAGCTTACATAGATTTAGTACAACTTCCAAGATGATCAAACATTAGACTTTTATTTATTTTGATTGGATGATAGGGAATGTTTTTTAACCCGTAATTTTAATATTTTGCTATTTTAGTGCAGCAAGAGCAGATGTTGACTCCAACATTGATGATGTTTGTAAGCTTCTTAGAAGCACAGGATTTTCCATTGCTCCTGGAGCCAAAAGACCTATCAAGTATCCAGAAGATTACTTCCGGTTTGTACTCTTATGTCTTATGCAGGTTTTCTTTTTTTATTGCAGAAGTTCTCCTAAAAGACAGTTCTACTTGTGACCTTCGCATAGAAACACTAGCAATAGTGAAGTCAATGGTGACAAAAAAATGCTCTTAAAAAGTGATTACATGCTGTTTCAAAATCCATAGCTCTTTTTCATGTTGTTCGATTTTTCAATTGTTGCTGAATTTTTCTGGATAAAAGTTGTATTCTAAAGGACGTAGTCAACAAAGCATGATATTAGACAGATTCACGTCATGATCTAAAAGCATTCCTGGTAGGTGTGGAAAGGCGGAATAATTTTTTGCAGCAAAGTAAATATTTCGATGGCAACTGTATACCCTTTTAACTTTGTTTTATATCGTACAGGTTTGTGTTTCTTTTTATCAAACAAAGTTTTGAAAAAAAAAAAATGTCAGATTTATTATGTGAGCAGACAGCACTTCTGTGACAACCAGAGAGCAATTTTTGCTGTTGGCTGGAGTTTCTAGAGAACTTCATCTAAGGCTGAAAACCAAGTGACAAATTAATTTATTATATTTATTAAACCCTGCCTTTGGTGTTCATATGGGTGAATTTTTTCTAGGCGTATTTCAGTACCAGATACTTTTGTTGACATGCTGATTGGTCGCCTGCGGTCTGACGATGTCTATAATCAGGTCAGCTATGTTGCACAGCTGTATTTCTCTATTTGTCTAACCCAATTTTAACCCAAGTGTTATACATTTAGTTACTAGCTAGAGAGTGTGTCGATAATTACAATTTTTTGTTTTTTTTCTGAAGGTGGCCCTTTTATACATATTATTCTAATATCTGAAGCATGAACTTCAGTCTGTACTGTTTGATTGTTAATGTATTGATGTCGTTTGTTTCCCAGATCTCAGCTTATCCTTTGCCTGAGCATCGAAGTACAGCTCTGGCAACTCAAGCTTCCATGTTGTATGTCATTTTGTTTTTTGCACCTGACATTCTACAAAATCAGCAGGCAAAAATGAGGGAAATAGTTGACAAACATTTTCCTGATAACTGGGTAAGGACCAAATTATTATTATTTTGTTCTTTTAAGTCTTGCAATACAATTGGTGATCTTCCAGACAACTACCAATCTAAATAAGAGTGTGACAGATCACCACTACTAGTGGTTATTGTTGATTTCTCAGTGCTTGATGCTGACTTTTTTGGACATTAGGCAATGGGCTAGTAAGTGAAAAGTGAGCAATCCTAATCTCCAGGTCGTTATTATGCATGAGTCGCATGTATGTAGCAAGCATACGTTTGGACTTCAACTAAGAATGTATGGAATGCATAGAACGCACTAATAATCTGATCACGCATGTTTTAATCATCTGTCACATGAAACTTATGCAACGCACAACACTGGAGCAAAAGCGTTTTGACCTTCGATCATTGTCACTCTAACTCCGTAACCTTTGGTTATTACTAGTTTCAGTGTTATTCTAATCCCTGAGCTTGCAGCTTACTTTCATCACTTGTCAGGGGGTGGGGTGGGGCTGTACCCTAGAGGGGTCATGAGCATTTGTGTCTTTGTATGATGGGGTGTCATTTAAATATTCTTGTATGTAGGCAAAGTAAATAGAAGCAAATTTATCCCTTCTGCATATTCTCATATTATTGCTGCATAAACATTGATAATAAGTGTAGAACTTTCATGATTTAAACAGATAATTTTTCCCCCAGGTTATCAGCATTTACATGGGAATTGTTGTAAATTTAGTCGAGGCATGGGATCCCTACAAAGCTGCCAAAACAGCACTGAACAATACTCTTGATGTCACTAATGTTAAAAACTTGGTAAGAATGTCAAGTCATTCAATCTTTCATTCTTTGCCTTGCTTCTTTGTTCATCTGTTTTTTCGTTCCTATTCTGTGTGATATTACACAGACTGTGGATGGTCACTTAATTATTTTGTTCTAGAAATTGTAGGTGGTTACTTTTATTTTGATTATGGAGCAATCATGCTAATCATAATTCTCCTTATTATGACCTGGCTAGTATAATCTGGTGAATATTATCTCCCCTGTGTCCCTAACTCCCATTCCCAGAATAGTTTGTTCTCTCCCTGTAATTGCAGCCAATTTGGATATTCTACAACAAAGGATCCATAATTAAATGATTTTGCAGTGCTCTCACAGTGTATTGGGTTGTACTAAGGATGGAGTAAATTGGACAGGATCTAGTCATGCACTGACAGTGTAATTTTCCTTTTCTTTTTGTAGGCAAGCAGATTCAATACCAAAGTTAGGAGTTTAAATGTGGAGGTAAGCAAATTGTTTGGGGTTTGGTATGCAGAGATTGCTTGCTATTAAACTTCACTGTCTCGATTGTACATGTACATAACCATTATGCATGCATATACATAAAGGTAATGGTGAACCATTAAATCACCAATGATATTGTTGGTTATTGTTGCTTATTTTTAAGTAAATCTAATATGATTATAGTTAATACGTTACAGTAAAGGAAAATTAATTAAATTATGTTATTCTTAGGTGGTCAATTACCTTAAAGAAGGAGCTCTCACTGAAGAGTATGTGTTGGATCACATTCCAAAACTGATGAATTGCTTGAGAGATTGTAATGTAACACTCAGGTGGCTCATGCTTCACAACTGTGAAAGTAAGTTCTTGATATGCATTTATATTAGTAATAATAAACAATATAATAATAATAATAATAATTTTGATAATAATAAAATTAATAATAATAATGCTAGTAATAATAATGCTAATAATAATGTTGATAACAATAATGCTATTAATCGCGACACTGCCACTGGTTTCCTATGAATTGATGACATAGTACCGACTGCAGAAATTCCATGCTAATGACCTGTCTCTACCCAGATCTAGGTAGTGCTTCTGATTGGTTGAAGAAAATTTCCCTTAGAGTTGACAAATCAGAAGCACTATGGGTAGTGAAGCGTCATCAATATGGAATTTCTGTGGTTGTCCCTGCCTAACAGAAGGATGTTGTTCAAATTTAAAATAATACTCAAAGGTTTCAGGAAAGCAGCTTTGCATTGACAAAGTGTATATCTAGTGTTAAATGTAACTTTGTGATTTGTTTTCACACTGATAGTGTTTGATATGCATAAGAGATGCCGTTCCCTCAGAGAGATGGTGACCACAACTGGATATGATCCAAGAATTGTCTTTCAGTTGTTGCTGAACACTGCACAGTTTGAACTCAATCTCAAGGAGGTTCAGTATTATACAATAACATGTTACAAATTTTCATTGCTCTGCTGTACGTGTACTACATTTGTACTTTTACAAGTGTCTGCAGTTATTGGCAGGACAGCTACTGAGGGCCTGTCCCTACCTATACAACCATGAATGAGGCTAGTTAAGGCATTAAATAACATTAATAGCTCAGTCCCTTGTTGGTACTCCTGACCTAATTATTAGACTTCATAATTAAATATAAAGTACCCATTGCTGGATTATTATTTTTTTTCACTCATTCACATTGTAATAAACTAAAGCTGGGTTTTAAAACAATGGTAAACATGTTATTCTTGGCCTTTTTTATTCATCTTCTAACATGTTTAAGTACTGTCACAGTTTAAGTAATGAAAAGTAAGAACATAAACGTAGTACCCATTTCTATAGTAGGCTTCAGACTCTGAATGAAAGAGTTAAAACATAATATTTGTAATTTTTGGCCTCCTCAATCAATTTAGATGTTCAAGCAGATGTTAGCGCAGAAACAAGTGCAGTGGGAAAAACACAAAACAGAAGGAGTTGAACGTATGGATGAACTGTCAGAAGTGTTTTCTGGGACCAAACCTCTTACAAGGATACAAAAGAATGGTACGTGACCTACCATGGTTTAACAGAAGGCTAGCCATTTTAAGACTTATATTGGCTCGCATCAACATTATCTCCATATAGATGAGCCACATTTGTAAATGTTGTACAGTAGTTAATTTTCTATCTCAGTTAATTTTTATTCTTCGATTGTTTTTAGGCATGGTAATGTATACTAACGCATTTGAAACAAAGGAAAACTAAAAATTAACTGAAATAAAAAATTAATTGCAGCATAAACAAACCGTACCAAGAATGAAGGTCAAAATTTGGAAGAAAAATATTTTTGTCACCAAATTTATTGCTTATTCAACGAAGAGCTTTAACTAAAGTTCAACGAAAAAGAAAGAGGGAAACAGGGTGCAAAGAAGGTTAGTTTTAGTCATTTTACAGCTTGCCTGAAACTGCAGCTTGTATATTCTAGCCTAAGAGTCATTTAAACTAACCCAAAGAGTTTTTTTGGTTTAGCAGGATTGAATAGAGTTCTTCTGTAATTTGAATTCCCCCCCAAAAATTGACTTGCCCATTAAGCAAATGGAGAGCAGAATTGCGCTAACCCGGTGGCAAAATCCACTAACCCTGGGCTATCGGACATGCCTTTTTTGCGCACTGTGAAACTAAACACTGATAGACACTATTGTCACTTGTAATTAATCAATTGACAGGGTTATATATTTATACTATTAAAAGGTGACTTCAGGCGCTTATTAATTTGACAAATTTGGCTAATATCATCATCTTCACCCTTGTCTACAGAAAATCTCCAAGCTTGGTTCAAGGAGATGTCCAATCAGATTTCATCCTTGAATTATGATGATTCTACTTCTGCCGGCAGGAAAATGGTGCAGCTTATTCAAGCCTTGGAAGAGGTTGTTATTAACAGTGTCATTAACACATAAGTAGTAACAGTTACTGTCTTTCCTGGTCCCATTACATCCCTACTATGACAACAACACTAGGTACAGCCTAAACTAACCAAAATCTAAATATATACATATACATACATACAACCTTTATTTATACACGATACTAATTCAAAGCTACAAGCTTGTGGGGTCGTGTGCAAATGAAAATGAAAGTCAACCAAGCAAATTAATTAGTATTCATGGATAACAGTTTGATGTGCTATGTTTAGTTAGGACTGTGCTGTTAGCTATGCTTAATGGCCCCTGGTGACTTACTGTACTTCGACCTTGGACACGTTAAGTACAAAATGTTAGTTATTGCATTAATCTTATAATGCTAGGAATCCTGGTTTTAAAAGGTTCAAAAAGGTTCAGTGTTTCTTAGAGTACAATTCTTGAGAGTTATGTTAAGCTACTGGTTGTATTTATGTAATACTGTAGTGATACAGATAACAAAATAGTACTCTACATTGTATTACACCGTACAGTTTACTAAACATCATGAAAATGAGCTTCTTAATTTGCTTCCTCAAGGTTCAAGAATTTCATCAGCTAGAAAGCAATCTTCAAGTGCGACAATTCCTGCTGGAAACAAGACAGTTCTTACATCAGATGATCAGGACAATTAATATCAAGGAAGAGGTATGTATAATGTCTGAGAATAACTTTTTTCTAAGCATTTCAATGCACTTCAAATCAGTTTCCCCACATATAGTTCACACTTAAGTTTGTGTCAAGGAGTAAATACAGCAGAACCCCTTTTGTCTTAGAGATAGTCTGTTCCAGGTGTTCAGATAGTAGAACACAATCAAAAAATTGATGAGGGAAAAAAAAGCAGGTGAGACTCCCCTCGTTTTTTCCTCTCGTTTCCTCTGTGTACGATTTAACTCGCTCACCACCAGAACGGATAATGCTCCCCACCATGCGAACACCGTTCTCTGCAATCTGAAGGCCTGGAACAGGCTATTGTACAGAGAGCAATGATATCTTTTACCCCACTTGTTGTAGCATTTATGCAATAAGTCCCCAGTATAACGTGTACCTTCCATTTCTAGTTGTAATGATTTTCCAAGTCTGTATTGTTAAAACCACAGCACAATTTTCGCTGTTAACATACTTGTCAATGTTGGAGATGCTGGGACTGAGTTGATTTTTGCTTGGGAGTCAACGATTCACATTAACTGTGGAGTGTTTCTTAGGGAAAAAAACTGAACCAGTCGAACCTACCTGTCCATAACAGTTGCCTCTTTAAATGCTTTTTGACTTGCCACTGACCACCAGGTGGCCATTGAAAACATTTTTTTTAAGGGAAATCCAGGTGTACAATCAAGATTTCATTAAAAAAATGACTTTCAGTAGATGATGCTGGGGTGCGTGGGCAATAGATTTTCTGATCGTCACCGTTTTGAGGCTTTCCAAAGGAAGTTGCAGGAGTATTGATAAACATTGCCCGCTTTTTTCATTGCATTGGTTAGCAAGCATTGATAACTACATTTTTTTTTGCATTGCCTTTGCAGGTTTTGATCACTATTCAGTTGGTTGCTGATCTGTCATATGCATGGATTATCATTGATAGGTAAGAATTATGTTGTTTCCCTACTGTGGTGCAAGGTGCATGTCACTCAAGGCAAGAAGTTCATGAGAGAATGGGTGGGAACAAGGTTGTGTCGTTATCCTACGAATACCGCAGGGACTAGTGGCATGGAGTTATGGCCGTATTCACAGCCTATTGTGTTTTTTATAATTTTTGTACAGTGGAGGTTTGAATGCGATTCTTACATTTTTCTTGTAACTGAGAATGGATGAATCAGGTTAGATAGATGAAAAAGTTGAGAATGTATGGCAGATAGACATTTGGAGGAATTGAAATGCAAAACACTAGCCTTCTTAACTTTAGAATTACATGTAGATAAACACATTATTTTATTCAAGTAAAATCATGATCATACACCAATGGTTGTTGTTTTTCAGACATTTTCTATTGTGTTTATTCTACAGTTATTCTGGATTCATGCAACAAGGAATCAAGAGCAATCCTCAGTTAGTTCAAAAATTAAGAGCTACGTTTCTCAAGGTAAAATTCAGTTGTATTCATATCTGTGCATAGAAGTTTCCTTGAATTGACATCACAGTCGTAGAGAAGTCTTAACTTCAACTCTTAAGTACTGCTGCGGTTATTTTTATTGAAGGAGGTTAAGCAAGCCCTCTAGCCTTCTCCCAACCGCAAAATGATAATACTTCTAACTTATGATAACTTGTTACCACCACTAGGCTCGTTAAAACCCGTAGTTGAACGACAAAGGCTATCGCGTTTTCTTTTCTTGCTCTTATAGATGGCTTCAGCCATGGATCTGCCACTTGTGCGCATTGGTCAGGCGAACAGCCCTGATTTAGTGAGCGTGTCTCAGTATTACTCCGGTGAATTAGTAGCTTACGTCAGAAAGGTAAGACAACTGACTCGTTTTCTTTGTGCATATGAATGACACATTTCAAAGGCTAGGCTGCTTAGTAGACTGCTTAGTATACAACTGAGAATTGACCAATTGGACGACGATTTATTACTTTGAGTTGTAAAGTGTCTTTGAGTTGTAAAAATTAGCTTTGTTCAGTTCTTTGGCAGAATCCTTAATTCGACAGATTTAAGGCCATTTTGATGATCAAAATTTCACTGGATCAAGATTAATTTGACTATCCGATGAATCTTACGGCAGTTCAAAGGAAAATCTTGTTTTGAATTTTCTTCTCTGGCATTTTTGCCAAATCGTAGAAAAAAAAGCAGAAAAACGGCAAGAGAGAAAACAAAACTAAAATTAATTTAAAACTTTTTTTATTATTGTGGTGTGCAAACTTGAAGTAAAGCTTTGCATTTGCCTCATAAAGTATTAGTTGATGAGGTAGGAAAAATAAGTTGATAATTTTGAGTCGTTTTGTGTAGATAGCGGCCAGGAGACGTCTCAGTTTTGTTACCTCGGGTTACCTCGGACTCAGATTCTTGGAGACGTTAGTTTGAATACTTCCAGTACACCAAGTGAAGGGCTTTTTGTTGAAGGGAAGTTTTTTTTATAGGTTTTACAGATTATTCCTGAGACTATGTTTGGTTTACTGGCAAGGATCATTCAGCTACAGATCAGCAGCGTAAAGGAGGTTGGTAGTACGGCCTTTATGAAAGCATCATCATTATTATTATTATACTACTACGTGAAAAATTTCTGCAATTTGATTGGCTTCAGCTTAATTTGAAATACCTACATGTGAAAATTACAAACCTTTTGCGGGTAGTAGTATAAACAAATAATAGCATGATTTGGACGTTATATTTGGCATAAATACCACTGGAAATATTTAAAAATTGTCTCAAATTTCACTCGCCTAACGGCTCGTAAAATTACGTATAACAATTTCGAAATATCACTCGTGGTATTTATGCCTAATATCACTACAAATCATACTATTACCTATACAAACACTGAATTACAGTATTTGAAAGTTACATGTAGTTTGCGCGTGTATTCTGATCGTCTATTAATGAATTCCTTTAGGTTCCCACCAGGCTGGAAAAAGATAAACTGAGAGAATATGCACAGTTGGATGAACGATACCAGGTAATGTTGTCTGGCTATTGAACAAGACAGTCTTTTTAGTAAAAATACGCTTTCGAGTTCTTCAATTCTTGCCTGCATAACAAATCAGTTATTCATGACAGAAATAAGCAAGAAACAGAGAAAATGCGTGTGGATCGTATAGACTCTTTCAGTTGTTCAAGACTGATCTTTCCTCCGTTCCTCTGTCATAATTTAGTTTACATGGATGGCAAACTTTGTTTCAAATTGACTATTTGCACGATGACGTATTTTTACTACTAAGACCAGAATTCATTTCGTTTTTCCTTTCATTTTTAAATTTGGTAGTCTTAGTGAAGTTTAAATAACAAAAGCCTTAATTTGCACAAGAAAGCAATACCCTGAAGAATTCTGGTCGTAATAGTAAAATGACGTCATCATGCAAATGGCCTATTATCCCTTTCACCGATCGCGGAAATCCTGAGATAGACCAGAAACCCTTGCAGGCCAGAACGTGTAGCATTTATCTTTAGTGTCTTATCTTACAGAGACCTGATGTAGCACCGCCGACCAAGTTGACCGTCTGTAGCCCATCTTTGAGGTTACTCGCTGGTCAGAAAATAGATTATTTGTTATTTAAAGATGCCAGCCTCATCCAAGTCAGATGTAGACATTTAATGATAAATGCCGAAATAAGTGAAAGTGTCAACCTCTAACCTGATTTATGTTTTTTATTCAGATTGCAAAACTGACCCACTCTATCTCAGTGTTTACTGAAGGAATTTTGATGATGAAAACCACTTTAGTGGGAATTATCAAGGTGAGAATTGAATTAGATTTGACTGTCGAAGCAGCGTAGCCCAGTGGTTAGAACGGTGGACTTGTAATCCGGAGGTCCCGAGTTCAGGTCCCACCCTGACCGCTCGTTTGATTTGTTCTCGGGTAGTAAGTAGTTCAAACCCTCTGCCACACTTGTCCAACAGCTAACTGGTTCGCCTCCTACCAGTTGGGATTCGTAACTTTATTATGTTCCATTTAAATTATTTGTTTCATTATTCCTGAAAAGCCTCATAAGGGGAAAGTATAATTAATTGATCCAATTTTTATGATTTTTGATTTTTTGATATTAAATTTTTATTTTAACTGCGGTTTTATTTCGGCGATGTGGCGTTGTCTGATAACGTTATCGACAACAAATTCTTCATCAGAGTTGTCTGTAGAAGCAAGTTTGTAATGATCTGGCTGACTTTGTTTTATGTTTAGATTGATCCCAAGCAGCTTTTGGAGGATGGTATTAGAAAAGAACTTGTCAGACAGGTGACCTATGCTCTTCATACTGGCCTCATATTCAATCCAAAGGCAAAGGTACGTTGTCTGAATACTGAACTGTGAAATTCCGATCACATGATATCTGCATGCCGCGGGTAATTTGAATCGGACTACTAACATGGTCGTTTGGCCTTTATAGCGCCGTTCATGTAGCTCAATACCCTGTAACCTTTTCTAGTATCGAAGCTATGTGAAATGATTTTACGATAACTTGCAAAGCAGGCGTTCTCGTGCAGCTCAGAGCGAAACTTAGGATGGCTGTCGCGTTCGTTTTTTTTCCCCGCCATTTTGAATATGGCGACCAAACTATGGGAAGAGGACTTAACTACTTTTGGTACGCGGAGTGGGTCGCGACGATCTGCTTTCCCGCCCCCGCCCCCATACCCAAAGTAGTTTTGTCCCAGTCCATAAAGTGTCAAGGATACAAGCGTCAAAGTTAACCGGGCAACTTTTTACAGGTTTACCTAGGGTCAGCTTATTGTACGCGACTTGGCCGTGAACAACTAAATTATCATCGTTGTGGTTTTGCGTTGTAAATTATACCTAACGCAGGTAGTCTTACTGTCGTTTGTTAACAGCAATCTGAACTTGACATAAAATTGAAAGGGCTAGGAGGAAGAATGGATGGATTTCGTCGGTCGTTTGAGTACATCCAAGATTACATCAACATTTATGGTCTGAAAATCTGGCAGGAGGAAGTGTCCAGGATCATTAACTATAATGTGGAACAAGAATGTAATAGCTTCCTCAGAGAAAAGGTACTTGATACAATAGGCTTGCGCAGCAGAGGCTAAATCATGGGCGGAGCTCGTTCATGTGGAGAAAACTTTCACCGGATAGAAGTAGCAGGGTCACTCGCTTATCCTAGCTACCCTGGTCGAGCCAACTTTTTCCACATTCTTTACAAAGCTTGGCAAACCGTTTACTTGATAAACAAAACATTAGCTCGGCTAGTGGCCCTTCTTCGATAGGAGGGTCACTCTTTTAGCAGGGGCCAACTTTTCTCCCTTTTGACCACTGGCTCGCCCAGCCGGGTCAACTTGGTCAAGGCAAGACAATAAGAGCATGCGCAAGCGCTGTTGTCAGCTGTTAGCTCGGGCAAAGCGATCAACTGTTTTTACTCATATAAACGTTTGCTAAAATTGACTCGGCTGGGAGGGTGACTCCCTTTGCCGGGATAACTTTTCTTCCTAATATATAAGGGGCCGTAGTAAAGCTGTAAAAAGCATTTGTTTGAGTTATTCCTTTGTCCTTAGTAGCCCGTCTTTCAAAAGTTTCGACAATTTTCGGACACGAAAAAAATTTTATGCTGGCAGAGTTTGCATTAAAAGCTTACTGGCTTTGGAAGTAATTCAATAAAACTGTAAATTAAATTAATTAATTTCTGCCACAAAAAGTTACTGGCACTTGGAGAAAATTAATGATCTCAAGGCATTATAAGAATACCGAGCTTGCGTAAATGAACTGCGACGTTTCAGAGTACCGTAAACTGCCGCTTATAAGCTTTAGGCTTATACATCTTACCGTGGAGGATTAAAAGTGGTGGTGGTGGTGGTGGTGGGGGAAAGGGGGTGTTTATAAGCGACAGTTTACGGTATCTAGCACTTGTTTCTTCTCAGGTACACGACTGGCAGTCTATTTACCAGTCCACCACAATTCCCATTCCAAAGTTCCCTCCAGTTGATGAGTCTGTGAACTTCATTGGACGGTTGGCACGGGAGATCCTACGAATAACAGACACCAAGTAAGCTTATAATTTTTTGAGCTAAAAAAAAAACACCCGTGGAGATTTGATGTTCGCTAACGAGAGGTGGCTGTTTACGAGAGATCCCAACTATAGTGCTTTGAATGAAAAAAAAATTGTTTTTTCTGCATAGTTGATCACTTATGATAGATGTGGTTTCGCTTACGAGAGATTCCAACCAGTAGCATTTTGACCGGGAAAGCTGAGTTTGGTTACCGGTATTATGTTTATGTCGTCGCTTTCGTGAGGTCGTCAATATGGGTTCTACTATATCTTTATCGAGATGTGATTCCGTTTTAAATTCTAATCATTCCCTTTGCCGTATTGCAGGACCACGTGTTATATTGATCAAATGGGAGCATGGTACGACAGTAGAACAAAGCAAGAAGTTATGAATCTGCTAATTCTGAAGAAGCTTCAGCAGGGGGTCGGTTCATTTGGTTTGACAGGTCTGGACAAACTACTCTCCTTCATGATCGTCAAAGAACTGCAGGTTTGATTATTTGTCATTTTTGTTTTGTTTTGGGTTGTTTTGTTGTTCCTGTTTTCTTTTTCGGCCCTTTCAAGGCCAGTAGTGCTCAAGTAATTGACTAATCCACAGTTTTTCTAAGTTTTTGGGCCCCTCTCTCTGAAA
The DNA here is from genome assembly GCF_958299795.1 of Porites lutea. Lineage (NCBI taxonomy): Eukaryota > Metazoa > Cnidaria > Anthozoa > Scleractinia > Poritidae > Porites > Porites lutea. Next base: position 20,357,988 of record NC_133211.1, on the reverse strand, counting down.
CAATACGTATGCACTAGTACAGTATTTATATTAACCGCACTCGATAAAATAACTTGTATTTGCTTCAGAGTTGTTGAACACACTGCCTTGAAATTGTGAGCAAATTTTTCCCGTGAAAAAGCCGCATTGGAACATGTCACATGTTCAAATGCATACGTGTATGAATCCAAAATTGCTCTATAAAAATTTGAAGGAATTTTAATTTTTTTAATTACACACCAACTTTTTCCCTTCAGTTTGTTTGTTCACTCGACACGACTGGCATTGTTTCGTTTTGTTTCTAGAAATTCCAAGCTCTTCTTAGAGGATCTCTCAAAGATAGAATGATAACGGACACTCTGACGGGACTTTCTAAAGTCCTTACTCCTGTAAAAAGTTTGATTGGTAAGTAGTATTTAGCGTCTGGAAATGTTAGTCTCCCATGGAACCTTTACGTCTGGTCATGCAACGCTCCTCCCCAGAGTGTTGCGTGACAGGACAAAAACGGCTGCATCTACATGGCAGACTACTGGATATGTTTGCTTTACGATTAATTAGCGCACTGCTGCGCGTTAGGCTTAGTCGGTGTTGTATCGAATGGTACAATTTCAACACACACCCCTGCGCGACCTCAAAATAACCAATAAAAGAAGCGATAGCGCCATCAAAACATCCGCATAATACAATTTTCACAATACCGACTCAGTCTTCCTGCGGTGCAACGTCAAAATGTCCAATAGCCGGGCCTTTACTTAAACTGCTATGATATTCTTTTAGTGATAGGTTTAGCCATATATTCACGAGAAGTCACACTCCAACTTTCTTTTTCTTACCATAATCTGCAGTAACCTCTCGACAAGACAACTAGCGTTTTTGCAAGCGAACACATCAGTCAGTGCAAGGATGGTGGCATAGTATTGTGACTGTTTGGTCTTTTGGGTCTGCGTCGTATTTGCAAGCTTGTAATGTCCTATAGAAAACAGTCAAGCTTATTTTGATTTGAAATAGTTGGTAACTGTATCTAATCGACAATGTGTTCAGCACGAGGTACATCACCTACTGAAGACCGACCACTTTTTCTGGCCGGCGGAGGTTATCTTATGTAGGTCAAACGCAGCCTTTTGTTCTAATAAAGCTAAGTCTGGTAACAATTCTGTGGAGTTTTTATTCATAGTTGTTTTTCATTTGTTTTTATTCATTGTTGTTTATTGTGTTCCTTGTTCCTTGTTTTTGTTTAGCAACACCTTACAGAGTTTATCCTCCGGTAACTCAAAAATTGGCCCGACTTTGGACGCAGTACTGTGAAGCTATAATGAAAGTACGCAAACTAATCACTTCTTTAAACCATTTTTTGTTGACTGTGTTGGTTGATATATGCAACTTTAAAACATCGCAGGTTTTCAAAGAAAACGCAAGAAATCTAGATTTAGAAGTAAACTAGCACACGGACGAGTAAGAGAAATTTCTAAGAGCAGCTGAAGAAAGTAGTGAAGCTGCCAACGCAAGCCACCTTTATTCTTCTTCCTCCTGAATTTTGTCCGCGCTATCGTTAACAATTTACCTTTTTCAATGCTTTCCTGTCATTTGGCGAGAAACGTGATACGGTATCCAACATTTATGACCGTTATTAGCTATTCCATGGTCTAGTACTGATCAATGATTGGCTTGTTGAGTTTGAAATGCGTCCACTTGCTGGTGCCTATTGGCTAACTTCTCTTTCTCCTAGCCAGGAGGGACAGCCTAGAGTTTGTCGTGACAGAGTTCATCCAGTTTATAAATATTGTTGACTTGTTTTTCGTCCAGGTTGGACAGATGCAGCTTATAAGAAGACAGATTTCTAACGAACTTAACTGTTCCTGCAAGTTTGACTCCCAAGTTCTCTACAATGCGCTAGGCACATTTAACAAGTAAGAGCGTTTTTGTTCTTACATCAATGCAGTGTATGTATTTGGGGAATTCTTGCACTATGGGAAAATTTCTTGGAAGTTTTCTAACTCGAACTTAGAAATTCTTTAGCTAAATTGATGAAAATTTGTTTCGATCCGTTTTCCCGGGTAAAAATATTCGTAAAAAAAGAAAAGGCCTGGTAATATTAACCAAGCAGAATTCTGAACACTGAGTCAAAAAGAATTTCCAGCCTCAAGATGGTACGGTGAAAAGCAGAGGTGGTAAGTTATGTGCGTTTTTGACCACATCATCTTCATAAATCCTTCTCGCTGTCCTTTTTTCAGTGCTCTTTTGCGTGATGTCGAGGCTCATTACCAGGATCCTACTCGGCCATATCCCAAGGAAGAAAATCCACTCATGTTTGAACTGACGTCATATCTTGAGTGGGCTGGAATTCATAATCCCCTGACAAAGGTATGACAAAGCGCTGATCATTCCACTTTTCTTGTCTATCTTTTTTTTCGCTTTGTATCTCTTCTCATTTCAGGTCCAAAGTGATTATCGTAAGGGGCTCACGCTACGTCAAGCCATTGCCTAACTGTCTTCTAGCGTGTTTTTGCGGGCAGAAATGTGCGGCAATATTTATTGTCGTGTACCTATCAAGTATGTTTCATGTTAACAAACATCGATCGAAAGATATTCGCCATATGCGTGACAATGGACGGTAAATCACGCGGATCGTTCCATAAGAAACGTAGTCGAAGACATGTAATTTCCAAGTGGCGTCGTCCGTTTCACGGGCAGTTGTGCAGTGACGTGAATAAAGCGAATCCAAGAGTACTGAGGCGCGGTAACCTAGTGGGTAAGGCGTCGGACTTGAGATCCAGGGAACCTTGCTGGAGCTTAGAGAAAAAAAATTTGCTTCATGTTGTCTCTCTTCAAAATGAGTACCGGATAAAAGCTGCTACATAGAACACTGTGGTGAACTAGCGTCCCTTGTAGTGGATATTGCCTCCTTATCAGACATTCTTTTTGCTCGACACGCAATCCTCCCTATCGAACGTCTGTTTTCAAACGTACACCAATCACAGCGCACTTCCAAAGTAAGGAAGTGTGTACTTTTAACCGTGAGAAATTTCGCGCGAGACTCCACTAACAAGTATGACGGAAGCTATTGTGTCCTTTCAACAAGTGTGTGACACCATAAAAAATTGTCGATTAAAGTGCTTATCAACGAGAGGCTTTAGTGAACTTCGTGGATAGGAAGAAGGATCCGACTGGGTTCCCGTAGTCACCTACGCATTGCTTTTCTGTTTTACAGATTTATATCACTACAAAGAAGTATCCATTTTTCGCGCTGCTCAACTTTTTGTGTGTGATTGCTCAGATGTCAAAGCTGGTGTATGTCAAGAGTGTTGGTAAGAACCTCTATATCTTACTTGTATTGAAAAATTTTCAACTGTTGGACATTTACAGCAGTCTTGTCACAAGTTTAGACTAAGACATACACCTTAATTGCTAACTGACAGACAAACATTGCATAGGTTCTTTTCAGTCCTTCTCTGCTGGCTACTTTCAATAGGCCAATTTACAGTTGTATGCTAAGTTACCTAGTCTCTGAGTGGAAGCGAGGCTGGTGGTGATTCTCTTTTGATAGAAACCTCAGTTCAGTTCATGTGACATAATACGTTTGAAAACACGGTCACCTCCAGCCTCGCTTCCACTCAAGGCCAGGATACTTAGTACACAACTGTGCAATGGTCTATTGGTGCTCCTCGTTTCCAAGTTTGAGTGTTAAGCCTTCCATTTGGACAGTTTACTTCCTTGAAAGCCAGGGAAGGGGATTGGAGGGGGATTTCTTAGAACTACATTTATTTTTTCATGATTTTCTTCATCGAGATCAGCCAATTCTTGATGAATTCTTCTTTCAGGTACAATGGTAGCGAGACGTCCGACCGATCAAATCGACAGCGCGCCCTTTGTAGTGGGCATGATAACAGTTCTAAAACAGTTCCACTCTGAATACACGGAGCAGTTCCTGGCCTGCTGTGGTCAATACGTGAGGTCCCTCATAGAGGCTTCTGCCAACAAGTAAGTGCGTAACACCGGTCATAAACAGCGCCACAAGGAACGTACCCCCCCCCCCCCTTTTCTCAAACTGTACAGGGATCCCAGCCAAATTTCCTCATCACATTTCGTTCTTAGGCGGGGCCATGTCATACTAGTATTTAATATAGAAAAACCTATCTTTTATCGCGCATATCTTACGTTCCTTGTTGTTTTATCATTACGTTTGTTTTATCACTGTTGATTTTTTTTTTGTTTTTATTTTGTAGTGTTAGAAGTAACGAGATTCCTGCCGAAGTTGTAAATCTTTTAGTTTTCCTGGAAGACTTTCTTATGTACAGTCAGCTTCCAAGAAAGGTGCGCTGGATTCTTGTTCTTTATTTAACTTAACCTTATGGTCAGCGTGTTAGACTGGAGTCAAGTATTTTATTGTCTTAATGTGTAGGTATAAAGGTTTAAAAATGCATGCTTTTTCAAGCGAGAAACGATAAGCACAATAAGCTCAGGCAGGGGTTTTAGAGTAACATAGGGTGTGTAATTTAATAGCCTTCCACTTTGTAAATATTTGCTTTTTTATTTGACATTTTTGTTTATTTTGTTTGCGTTTCTTTTCAGGTTGTGGAGGCTCACATTCCAAGCTACATTTTTGATCAGTTTAGAGTTAATCTCACGTAGATATTTAGTTGAAACTTCGTCCATTAGGAAATCATTATTGAAGTTTCAGATACAAGAGTACATTGAACTCATATAACAAATATTTCGGAATAAGTCTGACCTTAGATGAATTGACTGTCGTCTGACAATGCCCCCTTAAGGAATGTTAGTGAAAACGTACTTTCCCGAGTTGGCATAGCCAGTCGAGACCCGTACACTAAAAACTCTGTCCAGTATACAAAAAATCGTAGTGGCCGGTAGTCCGTTTTCTAGCTTTCTGGTTTGTTCCTTCATAGACGGTAATTTAGAGCTTCTATATCGGTCATTACACCATAACAATATGATGATGATGACATTGGTGATGATTATGATTTGATGGTGTTGATTATGGTGATGTGGTGATGATGATGAACACGGCGATGATATAGCAATAAAGCAATTCAGTATCCTTTACCGAGGACCTAAAATCTGGAATTCGTTGCCTGTTTCACTAATTAGCTCTCCTTCGATATCTGTTTTTAAAAAAAATTTAAAGAATTATCTCACTGATAGCCGATCTGTCGTTTAATTTTCTGATCTTGCTCACTCTGCACTCAGCCATGAACTTAGTTCACTAGGTAGTTGAAGGAAACCTATTAATATAAGCTTCAAGCTTCGTTAGGCTTCCTTGTCACATTAGTTTTATAATTTAATTAACACCTTTTGTTCATGTTGTGTAAGGTTTTGTGAGTGACTAAATAAATAAATAAAATAAATAAATAAATAAATAGCGACAGTTAACAAATACCGTGCAATCGAGTGAATAGAAAATTGTCGCGGCGTTGGTTTTTTAGTCTGAATAACAGTTCAGGTTGACATTTGATTTTAGTAGAGACTTTCCTACCTCTGCGTTTCTTCTCCTCTCTTGTTACCAGGGATGATACAGTGGTACACTTCTCCCTCAATCCTGTCCCCAGGGCTTCTCCCCTTTTCCGATACACCGTTTTGCAAAAAGTCAGTTCCAAGAGCATTGGGGAAGATCCAGTCCATTGGCAGGGGGCAAAATTGCGATCCCAAATTACGTGCTAAAATACCGCTTTCCCACAACAGACTCAAGGGATCTTCCCACATGCACTTAAAGTGATCGTTAGCAAACTGGTGTATTTATAAGGAAAATGCCCTCGGAGCAAGGTTGCCTCTTGCTTTCTCGCAGTGTCCTATAAGACACGCGGCATTGTCTTTGTGTATAAATGTATGAAATTTGTCCGTGGGGGACATGGGAACCAGTACAATGCTGTCGAGTACAGAATAAAAACGCTGCAACATTTAATTTTAGCAAGAAACAATAGATTTTATAGATTATAGATTAATCATGTATAAAGAATATTTCTGGAAAACACAAAGTTAAATAAAATAAACATTCTTGCATTAAAAAGGCGATGTACGTTTGTAATGTCTTTCCGTAAAGTATTAATTGCCTGCATTATTTATAGTGCTTTGCTCAGTGGACTCGTTAACTGCAATTTCTTTGTTCCCTATTTCCGGTCTTGTGACGCTCAGGGAATTTTCTTTTCCCTTTGTAAACATTATGCGTTTATATACGTGTGATCAAGTGGTCTAAAATGGGAAAACAAATGGACCAAAGCTTAGAGTTTGTTACCTTCATGCGGGTGTGTCATGGGTATATTGAGCTTATTATAAAACTACATCTTATGAAGTATAACAAATCACAATAGGGCCATTTATACAAGGAAAAATAAGACGCGTCTTACATAAGACGCGTCTTAAATAAGACGCGAACTGTACCATTTATACGAGCATGTCTTATCTAATAAGACGCGTCTTAGCTAAGCCGCGTCTTATTTTAGACGAAATGTGCCGTTTATACGGAAAATTCGCGTCTTATTTAAGACGCGTCTTATTTTTCTTCGTATAAATGGCCCTAATGTTCTTTATTAAAAGTGTAGTAAATAAATATTTCATATTAAAAATGCTATGTTGTAATAATTTAGTCTGTTGCTTTTGTTGAAGTTACTCTGTCTCTTTGTTACTCTGATACCCTTCGGCATGTTACTCACTTTGTTACTCTGTTACCTTGCTCCTTCGTTGTCGATTATTCCAAAAGATTAAAAGCAAGGATGTGAAGCGAGGTTTTCAATGACTTTTTTGTTGGCGTCGCCCTTGTCTTATATGAAACCCATTTGCGAAAACATATGAATTGGCATATGTGAAAATGTCGCATTCCAACATGTTGGTCTAACTTAGGGTAGCCTGCGTAGCTGGCGGTATTGTTATACCCTGCTTACTTTCTTGGCGGCGAAGCTGCGAATGAAAATCCCTCGGGATTTCAATTTGACTTGCCCCCACCCCCAACCCCCCCACCCCCCCCCCCCAAAAAAAAAATAATAATAATAATAATACAACACTCGCCTGCTAATCCTCGCAGCTATTTAGGTTAAAAACAACAGAGAACAGTTGAACAGTTTTTAAAAACGTTTAATTGCAATCAGTTTTAATCCTTATCTACAGTACAGTTTCTTTTTCCTGAACAAAGCATTCCAAGAAATCGTCTGGCTGTTCATGTTTTTCTTCATTTAAAGCTTCTTTCTTTAACAGCCTGTTAAGGAATACAACAGATGATCCGAACACCATGATTCCTCCAGCTGTGTAAAAGGCAGGTCCGTACGCATGCGTAGTGTCAGCTATGAAACCTGTCGGAGAGTTTGGAAATGTTACTTACATTACTTACGTCAGTGTCACCCATGCAGTGGGGACATGCTTTACATATCCAGAGTTCAAGTTCATGACCTTTCATTACTAACTCTAATTTGTTTGTAAATGCAAAAACATTAACCGACTACAGTACGTATTTCAAGGACGTAATCCAATACTACTATTGTCAATTCAGTCCGGTGTCCGCTTAATAGAGGTTTTTAACAATAGAGATTAGCCAAATACAACTTATTTTAGTGTCCGCGTCCGCTTAATAGAGGTGTCCGCTGAATAGGGGTTCATTATAAAGGAAAATATAAGACGTTAATTTCGGGACCCGGCTTAGTGTCCGCTTAATTGGGGGTCTGCTCAATAAGTGTAAGTACTGTATAAGTATAGATAGTTTTCACATGACGTCACGGCGGCCATATTGGTGTCCCAAAACAATGAAACGGCGGCCATGTTGGTTTCCCAAACCAGTCCTGTGGAAGTTGAGTTCCTTTCTTATGCAAACGCTTTATTTTGTTCCAAAAAATTTGCATACATCCCGGCCACGTGACTGAAAACACTCTATAGGTAATAGCATGATTTGAAGTGATATTTGGCATAAATCGGCTCGAGTGATATTTCGAAATTTTTATACGTAAATTGCCCCGAAATGCTCATTTTTGGCAAGTAGGCCTCTTGGACATTGTTCTTTCAGAATATCCTGACAAATCCCATAATCTCAGAAATTTCATTTTATGACGTCATTACTTTAGTACTCTATAGCCCCAAGCTTGTTCATTTCTCTTCTGTCCGACACATGTTAACACTATCAGTGACAATGATGATGTATGTGTAGGCGCTAAATTGAATAGCGCCACAATTTTATGCTTCTGCGTATAACACTGTACACTCAGTGATGCAATTTCCATAAGTCAGTGTCATCCCCAGAGTTTTCGCCACCCTCTTCCAGCAGAACAGGCTTCCTTATAACATACCAAGTGGGTTATCACCCCCGGGGGGGGGGGGGGGGGGGTACTCCCTTATAAGGGCTTAATGGGGACGTGCGGCCAGCCAGGGTATGTTTTTCGGGATTTTTGTCTTAAACAGGGTATCGAATTTATCATTTTTTGTCTTAATCAGGGTATCGATTTATCAATTTTTGTCTTAAACAGGATAAATGTCTTAAACAGGGTATCAAAAATCGGAATTCTGTCTTAAACAGGGTAAAAAAAATCAGCGATATTTGTCTTAAACAGGGTCAGGGTATGAGGGGCCGTGCCGCAACCTCCCCACCCAGGGATATATCGATTACCTCCCGGGGGGTTATCACGCAGGTGAACCCGTAGAAAGTGTGGTCGATTGCTTTTATAAAATAACTTTAAGTAAAACGGAGTTGTCTATGAGTTTACCTGCACAATAAACCATTGTTTTTTTAACCAATAAGAACGCGCCTACTATCTTAGTTATTTTATAAAAAGCCTTATCCTCACTAGCCACTTTGATATTGAAGCAGTATCAGCGCTGTATATAGTGCAAGAGTAAGACAAAGAGTACCAAAAGTTAAAGTTTCACAAATGACGTGTGAATATCATATGTTTAAAGTGTTTGGAATAGCAGTTGTTCCACTTCTCTCACTTCTTTTTTGTTGCACAAGAAGCCGGATTTTTTACTTGGTCATAGATGTTGGTTTAGACGCGGATATTGTCCTCCAAAATTAACCTTCGATTGATGCCTTTGTTGTTTACAAACCTCACGGAAAGCAAAGCCTTGTCTTGCACGTGCAGGGCGAGGATACAAAGTGAATTTTGCTAATTGAGTAAATGCTTGAAGGAGATATAACTTACCTATTATAACTGGACCTATGGCACTAGAAAGACCAACAGAGAATGCGACAAAACCCCAAGCTTGGTCAGCTGACTTCTGTCCTACACATGTTAACACTATCAGTGGCATTAAGCCGTATCGTCCACCATCCATGAGACCAAACATAACAGATAACACCACCACAGCTTTGTAAGATGTTGCCACGGGTAACAGAAGCAAGCAGACGCCAAGACATGTTGTTGAAAATTGATAAAGATCAAAGATGTTGAAGAATTTGAATTCACTAAGCTTGCAGAACAAGTGGTTGCTAAAAAAGAAGGCGATCGCCATGTAGATGTATAGCATGGAGGCTCGTTGCGTTGAAATGCCAAGTTCACTCTCACAAAATTTTACCTAGAAAGAAAGACGGAAACAACCAATATTTAAGTAGTTGGCGATTATACAGATCTGACATATTTATAGAATATAGATGGTGAAAAGTCGATCATTTGCAGAGGAGTGCGTTACGTTAATCGTTGCAGTGACAGAAAAAGTCGCCATGAGGTGATCTAAGGATTAGTATAGGGTTAGAGAACATATGGGGTATTTTTTTTAGAAAGATTACTACGTACGCGGGGGTATAACGGGAAGGAGGAAAAATTGTTAAATTGATTCTGAAAAACGGAGAAGTAATATTTTTATTAAAAAAATTCTCTTCCTCCTCGAATTCCCTGTAAATCTATCGTATTGCGGGGAAGGGATCAACTCTAGATGACTGTTTCAGAAACGTGTATTTAAAGTTAGAATTGATTGTATAACAATAAAATTTAGTTAATTCACATCTTACCAGGAAAATTGATAGCGTAGGCACGGAAAAGAACACCAAGGTAACGGAGAAAAGATAAATGATGAAGTGCCCATTTCGCGAAAGGCTTGGTGAGTGAGTGGCTTCCACACCTTGTTTGGATCCGTCATCATTTCTTTTGATGGTACCTACGGTAACATCCGATTTTGGGTCGTAAGAGTAGGCCAGTAGGATCGCCAGGAAAAACAAGATGGCCCAACCTCTGAGGGCGTTTTTGAATCCATAATTTGAAAGAAGAGCCTCGGTGATTTGCGTCACGACGAACATGCCTACACTTGATGACGACGCTGTTATTCCAACTACAAGAGAACGCCACTTCACAAAGTGTCTTAAAACAACTAGAACGCTGCAGTGGTAGGACATTGCTGAACCCAATCCTCCAATTACTGAGAATAAAATAAGGAAAAGCCAAACATTGTCCTCGAACGAGCTTACGCAAAAGCTGATCGAAATTATAAGACACCCACTTATGGCTGTGATTCTAAATCCGAGACGTTTAACCAGAAGGTTTACCAATGGTCCAAAAACCCAGGAGAGTGCAATGTAGAGTGAACCGACCCAAGCTGAAAGAAACCATTATAAAAGTGTTACATATTAAGTTGTATATAGCTGATTCAATTAAGGTTGCTTTGGGCAATGGTAATTTGGCATTGGATAGCTATTGTTGGCAGTCACACAAGTAAATCATTACCTTGTTCCACATGCCCAAATGTCCAATGTCTAGTTACCAATATAACAAATTACCAAAGCAACCTTTTTTGATTTAGCTGTATGACCTTACTGTCCTTAGTCTCCCAGTCGCAGTAGCCCAGTGGATAGATCGGCTACCCGGTGATCGCAATCGGGAGGTAATGGTTACTTCAAAGATGTTAAACAGTCGAGACGGATATTAATATATAAATAGCTCTGACGGCGGGTATCGTTTTAAGAGCAACCGTGCTTTGTTTAAAAAACCACGACTGATGAATGAAGTTTATACTTAAAGTGTCTTAAATGAACACAGGTTAAAATCAGCTGAAATTTGGAAGAAGTAAGTCAAAATCCGAGAAGGCCTCCAGGTTTACAGTCCTATCTTCACTTTCTTTAGACCCTGTTTTCGACTCGACAAAGAACTGCAAAATAAGCACCGATTTGCTTTTTTGGCCCCTACAGTAAGTTATGGCCCGCTAAGGGAACGTACATTTTTAATTGGGTTGGAGGGGGGGCGGGGGTAGACCGGGGCTTCAAAGGAGAGGGTCGCCAGCCACATGCAAAGACCGAATTCCGTTAGGAACACTAACAGGATCCTACAGAAACATACACCACTGGAAATAATCAATTTGCACAAACAGAGCAGTTTCATGACCTCTCAAAGCGAGACTAATGCTCCATACACTGTTATGATCTATCCGCTGAGGAGAAAAGAGAAAAGAGAACCCATTGGTCACGTTCCTCACGTTTCACACTATGTCGAGCTTATGAGTCGTGTTTGGCCTGTAAACACTTTATTTCCTACTATTGTTTCTGGTTTGTTATGTAACTGATGACGTATTTCCTTGACCAGTATCCTCCAGTCCACATCCTACTAGAGCGAGCATTCAACCACAGGGCACCCACACAATGCTCGTGTGTAACCACAGGCATCCCAAGCTGACGTTACGAGTGTGTTATGTATATAAATGGGTGTCTCGTTTACAAGTAGCCTGTGTACAGACGTCCCCCCTCCCTCAGGAAAAATCGGGAGAGGAGACGTCTGTGAATCACCGTCGTTAATCGTGTTCCGGTATACATTTGCATAAATTATTTTGTTCTTTCGGTGACAGTTGAAAAGGCACATGTCCGTCGAAAAATAGCTCTGGCATCTGTGCACAGGCTAGCCGAACATCTTCACGCAATGTCCACCCAAAAATCCAGATATACTAGGAAGATCTCTGATTACAGTCAAGCCAGGTAAAGCGTACCTTCCAAGATGCTATTAATGTAATTATTATTGGAAAGTTGAACCGTTGGTAGTTGTAGATTTCAGATTCATCTCTGTGTGCATTCTTGCATGCGTAATGAGCCGTGAATTCATACGCGATTCAGTTACGAAATTTCTACCAGCTCAGTTTCCCTGAATTTGATGTAAATGTCTTCTAAGACATTTAATCCATTCAAAGATTTTAAATCTGACCAAATGCAGAGAAGTTATCTTAAAATATTCACTGCTCATTACGCATACAGGAATGCCGATTTAAATTTGACACCAGTTACGGGAACGACTGACGGATTCATTATACAAATCATCAATTCATTAATAGAATCTTTTTGGGGTAACTAAGCTTGACCTGCCTTGGCTGTTAACGTTGGATTTTGTATGCCTTCTCTTTTATTTACCGAGCAGAATTACCGAGCAGCAAACATCGGTGGTAACATCTCATGCCTTTTCCAGAGAGCCGAAATCCAAATACCGGTAAATAAATATGAATGTCCACAAAGGCTGAGCTTTTCCCCGGGGAATCTATTCTGACGTTCATTCACCAATCGCAACACCGGAAATTATATGCGTCATGGCATTAACATTACAACCAATCAGAGGCTGTACCCAACATTCCGGGGAAACGGGAACAAGATTATCGTCGGCGATTCACAGACGTCTAGTCTCCCGATTTTTCCTGAGGGAGGGGGGACGTCTGTACACAGGCTAGTTTATAAGCGACCGTTGAGACTTTGTATGAGAAATAAATTACTGAGGTCTGCGAACGCCAAATATCATTTTATTTTTACTTTTTTTCTATAAAATAAATAAAAGAGACTTACCTTTGATATATGCGTGTGTTTTTTGGTGTGAATTCATCAATTTAGTCGCTTTTTTGGCTGTTATTGTGTGACCCCTGTCAGAGAGTGACAGGGGTTACACAATAACAGCCAAAAAACCCACTCGTAAGGTGAGCTTAGATCCCTGTGGTGTAACCGATTGTTATTTTATAGTAAATGAACTGGATTTACCGTTTGCTTCACCTTTTATGATATATTGCTAAAGTATGTTTATAAATCAATGTTAAATAAACGTTGAATTACCTTACCTGTGGTATATCGTCGTCCTTTTGCCTCAAAAGCGCTTTTTTAAGCGATTTTTAAGGATTTTTAGTTAAAAGGAACGGTAAACGGCGAACTCAAAATCCTTTAAAATCGCTCAAAAAACTCTTTTGAGGCAAAAGGGCGACAATATACCACAGGTAAAGTAATTTTTTCTGAAAGTGAAAAAATAATGCGATTTTTGTTCAGTAGTTCCCAGCTGACATAAACCCACAGAGCAAATTCAGTTGACTCCCGTTAGCTCGGACTCTCGATAACTTGAACCTCCAGCTAACTCGAAGTAATTTTTGTTTCCCTTCAAATCATTTCTATATAATTTTACCCTTGATGACTCGAACCATGTTGTAAGCGGGTGACGATTCAAATCAATCTTGTGGCTTCGAATTCCCTATAACTCGAACTTTTTCCGATTTCCTAAGGAGGTTTGCGTTATCGGGAGTTGACCATCGGTAGACTGTACTCGGAGTACAAAACAAATCAAATCAATCGACCCTGTCGACAGACTCACACGAAATTATATACCCTGTTTAGGACAGATTCACACATGTTTGTTTCAAAGGCGACTGTTAAAAGGCAGTGAATCAAGCTTACAAATAGTACTCCAAATGTTGGGGAGAAAGAAATTGAAACAAAAAAATTTAACTAGTCAGCTTGAGAATTTAAGAATTTGGAATTCCCTAAACTCTGTTCTCAGTTAAAAAACAAAGACAAATACAGAAACATATATATATCCCTGCTTAGCTGGTTATGTTATTTAATATATAGCTGAACAAAAGATTACCGGTTATCGCAATGCGCTGCCTGAAATGTCGCAACAGAGACGGCAAGAACAGTCCAAAGCTATAGTAGCTTCCATTGATCAGCGTCAAAATTACAAACGCAGCGAAACAAACAAACCAAGACCATGGACTATCCATTCGTCGTCTCAGATCAACCATCGCGGGAGATCGCCAAGTAGCTATAGAAAGAGCTAGAAAGCGAAATTCAATTCCAAAAAACAAAAAAATTCAAAAACAACGTATCATGTTGCTGAAAATCAATTCATTCAATCTAAATCAATACACTTTTTTTTTGTTTTTGATAAAAATAGCTAGAGGTAAAAAAACGTTTAACATGTATTTGTTTTGGGATAAAGGTTTTTTTACGAGGATTTCCCAGCTATTTTATTAAACTTGTGATCAATAGCAGGGGCGGATCCAGGATTCTTTTTAGGAGGGGGTGCATTCGTCTCTTGCTCTACTTCAACACTAATGAACCACATAGTTTTTTTTGCAGAATACCAGTTGTATTAGAAAACCGCAGGTCATCTCAGGAGGGGTGGGGGGTGCGCACCCCCTGCACCCTCCCCCTAGATCCGCCCCTGAATAGATACTTCCTGCTGTCGTGAATCCGCTGCGAAACAGGTGACTGATTTGTTCGTACACGTTAAAATATGTTTTACACCTAAAGATATTCAAGTTTAAGTTTTAACCTTACCCCGATCTCTTCGTGTAGATTTCCATGAAATCACTCTAATTTGTCTTTGTTTTCAACACAATTTTCCCGTGTTTTCAGCGTATTCATGCTATATCGAGTACACATCTTAAAAGAAAAGTATTTTTACTGATCATGGCTTATTTAATGTCTTCTGGTTTTCAGATGCGTGTTTTAAATGAAGAAAATTTTTAGTTGTGACTTTTACAGGCGTCCACGTGTTATATTAAATTGTCCTTTGGATTTTCTGGTCACGCTTGCAACCGATTTATGGAAAAGCTTAACCAATCATCTTTTATGATCACACCTCTACAGGCCGGGTGTCCCAAAAGTTCGTTCCTCTAATTTCATGCACTATAACTTTTGATCAAAACTTTATTTTTACGTGAAATTTCTAGAAGATGTTTATTTCTCTGTCAAGTACATGTGTTCAGAATTTCAGTAACTGGCATGCCCTTTTTGTTTTTTATCACATTCTGTAGCCGTTGCGGCATGAAGTGGCATACAGCCTGTAGACCAACAAATGATCCATTTTGAGCTTTTTATCACCTGGTGCGCAGGATCCAGTTCAACCGGCCCAAACAATACTTGTTTAGTTTAGGCAGCTGAAAAAATTTATTTTGGGCATTCATCCAAAAAAGATAATCATCCCGGCCCCCTTCCACAGCAAGGCTTTTGTAATTCTTTACAAATTTGAAACGAGCTGGGCGTTAATTCACTATCACCGCCATCTCAGGGGCCTCTAATTTTAAACATTTCAAACAGCTTTTCATGACCCTTTTATTTGGCTTGCTAACTATGTGAGACTGAGCTTCCTTGTTGAGTCTCCTATTTTGTATCTAGCCTTCTTTAAAACTATTTTAGCTGCTTTATTCAGGGCTTTTGGTCTTCCCCTTAGTTTCTTGCCTTCAAAACCTTCATTTCTCCATGATCATTCTACCACCCAACATTCGGATTTTTCCGGGTTTTTAGCAATTTCTACAACAGATAAGCCAGTAAATCGAAGTATACAGGCTTATGCTCTCACGCAGCTGAACGTCTTTGCGTTAAGGGGGTTAATCTTTCGTGATATTCACAAAAAACAAGGAAGGAGTGCGATTCGGGCTATGAAATACAAAAAATGTGAGGCTGGAAAATATACTCGCGCACGCGCACCTTTGGCGCAATAGTGAATTATATTGAAAGACACAACTTTTGTTGAAATGATTTGCTTACCAAGTCCAATCGTTCTGAAATACAGACCTATAAAGTAGAGGAACGAACTTTTGGGACACCCTGTAGTATTGGGCTACTTGTTATGGTTTTGTAATAGACATTTTGGTAATTTTCGGAGGCTAGGGTTATTTTATCAATTATGAATACTAGTTGATGTTTTGAGAGTGAAGAATTGATCATGGCGGTAAATTTTCCAATTTAAGCAATTGAAAAGAAGAAACCTGAAAAAAAAAATGTTTTGTTAATGTTTTGTTATTGTTATGCTTTTTATACTTGCTCACCTTGTTTTATATTGACTAATAATAACTACAATAATAATACTAATAATAAAAAAATCTTTATAAAGGGAACTCCCATCACATAAAGTGGTTTTCAGGGTCCTCTGACTAAGATTAAATAATATTAAAACTACTAATAACAATCAAATCTAAAAAACTAGTGGTTATAAAGTTAAAGGCTAAAGGCTGGTTTTCACTAGCGACGGAGTCGGAGTCGGAGTCGGAGTCGTAAGCGGAGTCGTAAGAGCGCTTATGACCTAGTGAAAATCAAAAATCGTAGTCGTAAGCGGAGTCATTAGCGCGACGGAATCGGAGTCAGAAGAATCAGAACGTTTCCATTTTCTTCCGACTCCGCTTACGACTTCGTCGCCTACGTTCCGCTTATGATCTAGTGAAAACCAGATTGTCGGAGTCGGAAGCAGAAGCGGAAGGATAAGCCAATCGGAATGCACGTTCCCACGCTTTGTGATTGGTTTGGTTCTTCTGCTTCTGCTTCCGACTCCGACAATCTGGTTTTCACTAGATCATAAGCGGAACGCAAGTGACGGAGTCGTAAGCGGATTTGGAACGCTGTTTTCCAGGGCGGATAAAGGTTGGGCGGTGAAACGAGCGCGTCCGAGCAAAAAGGTGTGATGCAGTGGACTGGGACTCTGCTTAGAAATGTCGCTTGTTTTCGACTTCGGTCAGAACTTGCGATATGATGTGGTTTGTACATTAGACACTGCCGCTGTCACTGAATTATGGCGGCTTGAATTGTTTTCTTGTACTTCTTCCTCGTTCCTTTGTGCTGGTACGCTGTCTCCGAGAGGCAAATGTTGCAAATATTTTTTTGCGGGAGGTTTAGTTAGAGTAGACAAACATCTCTTTCAAAGGGTTTCTCTAATTACTTCCATGACTCTACCACTGAATTATATTTTCGTTCTGCTACTGCCAATGTCGATGTTATTCCAAAACAAAAACAACTAAGTACTGTCTAAAACTCGAAGGAAAATAAAAGACAGCAGATCGTGTTTCGTAACTAGATGACGTGTATTTTATAAATGCGTGCAGCTCGTGCAAGGTGAAATTATGCCAATTTCAATCACCATCACCCTTCTTTTTAATTTTGAAAAAAGCATCTCAGACGTCTTTCTGTTTCTTCGAAACTTCAAAATTAGTTTCCCCTCAGTTTTTTCTGTTTACCTTGTTTTGTTTTAGAAAGAAAAACGGAGAAAAAAACTTACAACTAACCTCAATAAATTTTGTTTACATGCGGTTGCCGGATTTGCAACGCATTGCGCGAATGGCCATGGCGCGTTCCACCCGAGAAGCAAAGTTTGAAGAAGTAAAACGCCACTATATCAATATATATCAATCTAATTTTTTGTTATGTTATACAAAATTTATCCTCCTTTAACATATGTAAAAATCGAGGTTAAGAAGTGTTAAGCTTTTGCAAACGAAACGGCGAAAGACGATTAGGTGATATTTAGTGGAAGGAGGAGGTATTCAACACTTTCAAATTAAACTCAAATTTTGGCATTATACGACCGACAAGTTTGACTTATAGACGTACAGACACAAACATATGAAACTGTTTATTGATATTGTTATGAAACGAATTTATCTCTTTAACATTGTAGCCTGAAATTACAGAAAGAAAATAGGATTTCCGGTTTGCAAAAAGGAAAATTTCGCCGGCCTTGAAGCTCACCGGAAGCGCGGAAAGAGCGCTCGTGCCAGTCCTACTCCGCATCACACATTAAATGAAGAGCAGAGCGCTCGTTTCACCGCCCAACCTTTATCCGCCCTGCTGTTTTCACTAGATCATAAGCTCGACAACGCTTCTGATTACGACTCCGACTCCGACTCCGTCGCTAGTGGAAACCAGCCTTAAAAAGGCTAGACGGCTAAAAAATAAGGCATCAAGTGCCTTTTCAACGCCTCGAAAACCATTTAGAGAGAAAATATACAGAATGCAGCGCAGAATGGAGAAGAGAGAGTTGTGACAACGTTAGAGAATAAACTCCGAAGAAATAAAGAGTAATTAAGAGTAAGCACACTGAATAGTTGTCTAGTGTTAAAGAAGAATTGGCTAGTTACCCCTAAGAGTTCCTTCAACAAAGGGTTGCCGGTTTTGCAGTCAAGCAGATTAGAAAGAGAGATCAGAGTGTCCAGCTATCGGAAAAACTTGTTCCACTTGTAAAAAAGACAATCATTTTGCCTTGAAATGTTCCTTCGGATAGAAGAACTGAACAGCAGAGAAAGAAGCCAAGGAACATAATCTACAAAAGCATGTGGGGAAACTCCGGGATGACCTAGTTTTCATTCATAGACACTGAGCTGTTCACATTTTTTTTATATTTCAAACACTTAACTGAACATTTGTGCCCACTTTATCACCGTTCAAGGGCTTATAGTTTTTTCAATGCATTGTTGTGTTTTTTACTCAGAAAAGGCCAATTTAAGACTATAATTTGTATCTTACTGCTGTACAGTCGAATCCCCATAACTCGAACCTTCAAGGTAAATAGGAAACAGTTCGAGTTATAGGGAGTTCGAGTTATCGAGGGTAAAATTATATAGAAAATGTTTTGAAGGGAAATGAAAATTGCTTCGAGTTAGCGGGAGGTTCGAATTATAGAGGGTTCGAGTTACCGGGAGTCGACTGTATTTTTTTTCTGTTGTTTTCTTTGCATAAGGAATGGTGTAGCGATGTCAGGTGACAACTGCCGTCCAATGTTGTGCTAGATTTTAAATCTTCTCGCTGTCTTGTACAGTAGTTCGCAATCAAGTAGCTTCAGGTGAATCTCATGGATTGAACATCGTTTGTTTACGTTTGTCTCGTGGCAGTACAAAACACATAACGTTACATTCCCATAAAGTACCCTCCCCTGTTACACAATAGGCCATTTTACAGTTATGGGTGAAAGCGAGGGTGAGGGTGACCTTATTTTGATACAAACCTTCTTTGCTTTGTTATGGAAATTGTTCTTGAAAAATACTAGTTAGCATAAGAGTAACTTGCCTTACATAATAAAGCAGGAAGGTTTGTATCAAAACAAGGTCACCCTCAGCCTCGCTTCCATCCATAACTGTAAAATGGCCTATTCACTCGATTTTTTCTCTCCCTCCCATTTCTAACTTTTTACGTGCCTCTTCCCCGAGCTGCGCGAGGTTCTGCGACACACGTATTTCTAGTATGTACTGTACAAACATACATACATACATACATACATACACACATACATACATACTTTATTGACTTCCTCATGGAGGCTTTTCAAAGACAATAATTCAATTAATTACATACAACTAAAAAGATAAAAATTTACTACAATAAAAAACCTGCTTCAAGGACGCTTAAAATATTTACAATAATATTTGTCAGGAGTTTAATGTATTGATTAAATTTAAAACCGCTTGTACTTAAAAACGGTAATAAAAATATTCATACTAAAATTTAAATGACATGATAAAAACTCAATAATCTATAAAATCCTCGTCCAGTTTACGTTTCAGATTGAACTTAAAGGCAGATACTGATTAAAACGTTTTAAGATGGCTATCCATGGAGTTCCAGATACTGACTATTCTATAATAAAACGTCCTCTGACCACTAGCAGACTTGATAAGTGGAATGTCCAGCATCTGTGAACTTCTTGTGGCACGTCCGCTTATTTCTCCGCGCTTAATGAATTGGGAGAAAAGGTACTCCAGCACGCGGGATTGGGGGAAGTAAGGCATTTAAAGGCCATGCTAGCGTTAATAAAGTTTAACTGAGTTTACTGCTTGCCATTTAAACTCTTTTAAAACTGGTGTAATGTGATCATATTTGCGCGTACTGTCGCAATTCGAGCAGAAAAGTTCTGTAAAAACAGTTTGAAAAACAAGTTCTTTTCAGTAACATCAAGTGGTCTGAAATAAGAAAACAAGTGGACCAACGTTAAAAAGTGCATATTTAGGGTTTATACTTTATGTGGGAGTGACATGGATGCATTTAACTCATTTATATGAACTTTTTATTATAAAGCACTAAAAATTTGAATGTTGCTTTAAAATATACTTAAGTAAAATGTTGTATTTAAAATGTCATGTTCTAATTATTTAATCTGCTGCTTTGTAGCTCTGTTTCTCAACTGCATAGTTAAACCATTTTAGTCCCCGCAGTTCTGAACTATAGTACGGTTTCTTTTTCTTGAACGAAGAATTCCAAAAACTTGTGTTGCTCTTCATGCGCTTCTATAACTAAATTCTCTTTCTTCAGCAACCTGTTAAGGAATACAACAGTTGATCCGAAAACCATGATTCCCCCAGCAGTGTAAAAGGCAGGTCCGTACTCGTGGGCAGTGTCAGCTATGAAACCTGTCGGAGAGTTTGGAAATGTTAGAGACCTTTAGATTCAAGAAAGAGGACGATTACGAGTAGGAGATTTGACTTTAAGTTTTTTCGCCTATTCTGAAAATATGGACTCTCCGGAAAGCTTCATTTGACCATTTTTCACTGGAAAACTTAGCACTGTTACCTTTAGTGGAGGAGGTTACACCCTCTCCCCGATCGCAAATTGATAAAACTTCTAACATTTGATAACTTGTTTCCGCCACTTCGACATTCTCGCTAAAACTCGTAGTAGAGTGACGACGGCTACCACGTTTTCCCGCCAGAATGACGCTGGCCCACGCGCTTACACTACGCAGTATTGAGAAAATCTCGTACTCGTTGTCATACTCGTCTTGCAATCTAAAGCTCTCTATTAACTTTAAGAACCTGTTTTTCTTGTGCTTATAGTTATGTCAATGTTGCTAAGTGAGAACGTGCTTTACGTAAGAACAGTCGAGGCCTCCTGTAAGCAACCACCCAAAATGCAAAGACTGAGTGGTCGCTTAGGGGAGGTGGTCATTTACAAGAATCGAACCACAAGGGGTCTCTTCTGAGAAGAGGTCCAGGCACATCTGCTTTATGGAAGGTAATTTATTGCATGCAATGTCTAAGTTATTCGATATTCTAAGTACCATAGCGCACACAGCGCAAATAGGGATCAGAGAATGCGTCAAGAGGTCGCTTACAAAGGGTAAAACCTGGAAAATTATTAATCGTCAGGCCCAAAAAGTGGTCGTGGTGTTCAAAAGTGTTTGGAATCTAAGCAGCGTCGGCGTTTCACTGCTCTGTTATCATAAATAGTTTTTTTTTTTTTGCAGAAGATGTCAAATTTTGTAGTTGTGTAAAGAAATTGTATTCAAACCCTGTCCTCATATATTAGCTATCGGTTGCTGCCGTTGTTGTATAGTGAAAACCTTACGGAAAGAAGGCCTGTCCTTGCAGGTGCGGACGCAGTTACAAGGTGAGTTTTGCTTATTAGTAAACTCTTGAACGAAATATAACTTACCTATAAAAACTGGACCTATGACACTAGAAAGACCGATAAATAGAGTAAGATAGCCCCAAGCTTGGTCAATTCTCTTCTGTCCGACACATGTCAACACTATCAGTGGCATTAAGCCGTATCGTCCACCATCCATGAGACCAAACATAACAGATAACACCACCACAAATTTGTAAGATGTTGCCACGGGTAACAGAAACAAGCAGACGCCGAGACATGTCGTTGAAAATTGATAAAGATCAAAGATGTTGATGAATTTGAATTCACTTAGCTTGCAGAACAAGTGGTTGCTAAAGAAGTAAGAGATGGCCATGTAGGTGTATAGCATGGAGCTTCGTTCTGACGAAATGCCAAGTTCACTTTCACAAAATTTCACCTACAAGGGAAAAACCAACCAAATATTTCAGTAACTGGCGATTATATACCACTTATTAACCGAGAGTGAGGTCGTTACAGGCCGAAATCTCAGATATTGATACGTTAGGGCTTGGCTTATTCCCACCCTACACCTTCCAACCCTAAGCGCCAGTCTTCTTTGGTGAAATAAATGTTTTATAACTTAAGTAGCCTTAACGTTGCAGTTTTATAAAAAGCTTTCAGGCCGTGACGTAAGGGTAACTGGGTAAAAGGGTTAGAGAACATTAGGGCAATTTTTACAAAGCTTACAGGGATATGACGACGGCAATTATCTCTTACTCCTCGAGTTCCTGTAGTCCCCTTTATATTGCGGGGTGGGGACCAAGGACCATATTCTAGGTAATTGTTGCAGGTAAGTGTCTTTAAAGAAAGGATTAATGATAGTGTTATTTGTATAAAAAATATTCAGTAATGTTAAATCACAACTTACTAGGAAAATTGACAGCGTATACACGACAAAGAAGACCGGAGTAACGGAGACAAGATAGATGATGTAACGTCCATTTCGTAAAAGGCTTGGTGCAGGAATGACCTCGACATTTTTTTCGGATCCTTCTTCAATTCTTTTGACGTTATCTACGGTAACATTCGATTTTGGGTCATAAGAGAACGCCAGTGGGGTTGCCAAGAAAAACAAGATGGCCCACCCTCTAAGAGCATTTTTAAATCCATAATTTGAAATGAGAACCTCTGTGAGTTGTGTCACGACGAACATGCCTACACTTGATGACGAGGCTGTTATTCCAACCGCAAGAGAACGCCACTTCACAAAGTGCCTCAGAACAACTAGAACACTGCAGTGGTAGGACATTGCTGAGCCCAATCCTCCAGTTACCGAGAATAAAACAAGGAAAAACCAAAAATTGTCCACAAAGGAGCTTGCACAAAAGCTGATCGAGATTATAAGACAACCACTTATGGCTGTCATTCTAAATCCGAAACGTTTCATCAGGCGGGTTACCAATGGTCCAAAAATCCACGGGAGTGACATGTAGAGTGAACCGATCCAAGCTAAAAAATATCAAAACAGAAGTAAAGTCAATAATCAGAGCTCTGTTTACTTCAACGATGTTAAATAAACAGTAAAGGCTCGCTACGAACGAGCTTGCGCAAAATTTGCACCAGGTTATAAGTCACCCACTAAATCCGAAACGTTTCATTAGGCTGGTTAATTATCAGATGGTCCAAAAATCCTGGCGAGTGGTTAGTGCCTTAAAGACTGTGTAGAATGAACTGTTTCATGGGTTAGTTGCGCCCAATTTTACGATAAAGCTGACTGCTTTCGTGAGACTAACATGGTCACTATGGTTTGACTCACTGCTGCGGATCTCTTGACGACTACATGTTCTACATTCCGAACGTTTACTAGAGAATTTCTATGAAAAACTCACCGTTTTTTTACGATCTGGCCAGCCGTTTTTATAGAATTTCTACATTATTTCCACTGCACACTGGCCTACTTTGTCAGTATCACTGGGCAGTTCGTAAAGAGATGAAATACTTTTAGGGGATTAACATGAGTCTTTCTGTTTAAAAAAGAGGGGATAAAAGTTAGGAATGCTGTCAAGCATGAAGTCCTAGCGGAATCCGTACCTGTGAGTCAAGTAACTTCAAATGCTCCTTAACCTCACGAAAATTAAAGGCCTAGTTAGTACGTCTCGCTTCTACTGTGCCGGCCTTAATTCTTATTTCGGAGCGTCCGCGCACTCACAGCGAGGCCCCATAGCTAAAGCAAATGAAAACCTATCGATGCTACAAAGTTTGCCATCACGTCAATATTTCCACTGGGGTAGGGGTAAAAAAACTCAGTAGGGCAGGAAAGGGAGTCCCAGATATTTACGTTGTGTTTCGATTTGGCGCAAAATTAACCATTTTAGAGCTAACTAATTTTCGAGTACCTAGGAGTTTCAATTTGAAAGTAAGTGTTGGCGTCAACCCTCGAAGACAATAGGGAGAATACAGTTTGAAAATAAATAAAGTGAAGAAAATGAAAATGACCCCTGGGAATTAGGGTGGGTAAGCCTTTTTAAAAGAAAAATATGTTATTTTCGTGTATTTGTGATGTACAAAAGGGGAAAGCCCATCGAGTAAATTCCAGGCAAGCCAGAGTGCCTTCTCGTACACTCGTCTTATTCAAGTTCCCGGATGTACAATCACACGGTTAGGCAGACTAGCATAGACCTTAACTTGTTTTCACACCAGAAAAAACACTGGGTCAAAGTTTACCTGCAATGTTGCTCTCGCCTTATTCATTTGACTCCCAAGAGCCTGTTTCCGAGGCCAAAGACTTACTCGTCACCTTAGAAAAGCGAACAATATCGTATTTTTTTGTCTCAGCCCGGATCAGGGTGATTGATCCGTTTAACCAAATGAAACGAGAATACAATACTATATTGCACGATGCAGACTCTTCGAATCGTAATAACTTTGTCCCATCTCAGAGCTTTACATGATGCTCTCCGGTGACCAATAGCCTCCCCGCAGACGTCCTTTGGGGTTCGTTTGTCACGCATTCATTTCTCCCCCAAATGAATGCGTGACGAACAAACCCCAAAGGACGTCTGCGGGGAGGCTAGGTGAGCAGTAACGAAATGTTACCTGCTAAGGCGCGCACTGATATCAAATACCGATTTTTTTTCTGGTCTCAGTCAAAATTTGAAAAAACCGAGGATATAGGGTTTATTCTGCTCGACAAAAGCACGGCAGAAGCACGACGTCTGAATCAAAGTTTTGAACAGTTTGGTTAGGCAGAGCAATCAAGTTCGACAACGTCTGCCGCGCTACACGATTCTGACAGCTGACTGATTCAAACGTTGGGCTTATGTTGCGACGACCTAATTTCCAGTAAATTTTGAGACTGAAGCTGTTTTCGAAAATGTATAAATATGACCCAAACGTCTGAATTAAAGTCCTCCTTCTGTTGAACCCAATTACAATAAGAACAACAAGGCAGAAGTATGTTAAACAATAAATTAAAAATGCAGGCAATGTAAATTTTAGCCTTGATCTAGTTTACTCTCACCCACTTTGGTTTATGCTTAAAATTAAGAGGATTTTTCAAGTGGTTACAGTATGATTAGCTAAGTAAGGGATATTTCATTGGGATGTAATGTCAGGTATATATCACGAATATTCACCTATTATTAGTTGTTTAGAATACCTTTACAAGTTTGATGTATAAAATATTCATCAACATACACCTTTTCCTTTCATGAATTCGTTCTTAAACAAATATGTTCTATTTTGGTACACTTTCGCGACTTCCACGACAACCCTTTTATCGTAAAAGAATGTTCAATTAAGTTCTCCAAAAGGAACAAAGCCTTAATATACACTAAGAATTACACAATTTGGCATTTTTGTCCTCAACTTCACCTTTTATCAGTCTTTTCCAGGAAAAGACTAGCGTCTTAATTTTTTAACCATTTTTAGAGTTATTTTCTCGCACTCTCAACCGAATTCATGTCAGTCGATAGTTTCTACGTAAAATAAAATATATTCAAATTAAAAAGAGCGAGATATCTCCTATTTTTGTAGGTGTTTACTGAGTAAACATCTATTGTTGTAATTTCTACTTTTGACCATATACTGTATTTTACTGTCGTGACACGCGTATTAATTTTCTGAGGTTATTGTTAATGGTCGGCATGATTTGCCCTCTGATGCAACAGCATTTTCTTTGACCTCTTTTGAAAAGCAACGCTGTTCAATGCGGCTAAATAAGGGTTTTGGGTTGTTTAATTTCTTCGGCGATTGCCTCCTGGATCTGAATAATTTTAAGCGATTTTCTTTTTGGCCGTGAATGTGACGGTTTCCTGAATGTTTTGTCACGCTGAGCCAGCTCGTTAGCGTTTTTAGCAGGACGGATATTGACATCCAAATCTCGAAGAATGGATCGCAGCTTAAACTAAAACTACATCAACTATGGAGAATTGCGATGTGACACAGTCATAACTGCTCATGAATTTTAACTTCCGCTTGTTTTTCTGGAGATAATGTGAGTCTTTGGACGGGAGCACGTAGTTCCTCCCTTGGTGATAACTTTTGAATTACACTGTAGCTTAACAGCCTTGCGACTGTTTTGTTATTCCCACTTTGTGATCAGGCAAGACCATGGTTTCGGTTCTCCACGCGAACCTCATCAGTTGCCGGGTTGGCTTTCTGCTTAGTTGCTTCTACAAGAGTAACTGTAGTTATTTGTTCTGTGGGTGTGCTGTTATCTGTTCTGCTCAGTTATTTGTTCTGTAAATTGTGATTATGTCGAGTGTTAATAGCGGCTGGCGCGTTTTTGACAGATGTTGACAGATTTCTATCGAAGAGCCAATCAGAGTTTTGCGTTGTGAGAGCAACGCATTAGTTCAAAAGCTTGGGCTTCGCCTTTTCTCGCGTGGGGTGATTTTCACGCACGCTCGCGTTTCGCTTGCTCTACTATCGGTGAGAAAAAATGGGGGACTACTCGTAGTCTACCTTGAATTATTAGGCTAAATTATTTGACTTAGAACGGTGTGTAATAGTAGCGCAGTTGGCTTACAGAACAAGCCAATGTTTATTGCACACACTGGTTAAACATATTGGTCATCGGCTTCCTTTTCTTCTTTACAGTTATAACAATTAGCGCTTTCTTAGTGCTTGTACATGTAGGTCAGAATGGAAATTCTTTTGCGTGGTTTGCTTGAAGCGAGGAATATTCATGAACTGCTTACTGCTTTAACCTTTGCTCGCGTTACAAGTATTATTTGTGGAATAGAAATTGTTTCTAGTGGGTGGCTTTTAATTACAAAGTGAGCCGGAATAATCAAATAAATCAGTGTTTCAACTCGCTCCTTAAAAAATTTACTGCGTTTACTGCTCAGAACCTTTAGCCGGTTGTAACAAACGCTTACCAGTTATCGCAATGGGCTGCCTGAAATGTTTCAGCAGAGATGGCAAAAACAGTCCAAAGCTATAGTAGCTGCCATTATGGAACGTCAGAGTTGTAAAAGCGGCGAAACAAATAAACCAAGACCAGGGGCTATCCATTCTTCTCCTCGAATCAGCCATATTATTGACAGTCATCTGCTGAGACGTTCTTAGGTCGCCACGCGATTATTGACAACCAAAAGGGTAGCAACATTCAATATTTACAAATTTAAAATTCACAGGTCTGCATTCATAATCAAGGGTGATCCTGATTTCTTCTGCCCCAGCCGTTTGGGTTATTTTTCTTCCAAACAAATGTTGTCCAGTGGGATCGATGTTCAACATCCACCAAGAGGTTCTGTTCAGCAGAAACTTTCATCCTAAGACAATGTTTACGAACAAGTGAAAGCGTGGCGGGTTATATAATTAACGTGACAGGTGAAAGGACAGTCAAACCCTCCTTTGGCAAAACCCCGTGACCAATAGCCTCCCAAGCAGGCGTTTTTAGGGGAGTTTGTATTTTGTCCCTGTTGGGAGGGACGGTTTAAACGTCGAACTTTAATTATTAGGTTCGGCACATGTTAAGTTCAACGTATGAATCAATTCAGGAACGGCACTTTTGTATTTGGGTCGACTCTGCCGTTCTATTCGACTGACCTTGTCAAATAGAACGGCGAAAGATCGACTTCGATTCATACGTCGAACTTCACATGTGCCGAACCCCTGGATAGTGATTCATCTGGTGGATAAAGCAATCCATCGTTTGAACAACCGGGGCTTGGTATAAAACCTCAGTAGACTGGCCTTTGGAAAAAAAGACAAGTGCATGCGATAGATGCTTTCTTAGGGTGTTTTCCTTTCGGTGAATCCAAAAACGGATATTAGATCTTAAAACGGATTTCGCGTTCCTTTCGGCAAATCGAAATCCGGATTTTTGATCTGGTGAATCCTTTTTGAAAAAGGATTCATTGGATTTGAAAACCAAAGAATTTGAATCCAAATTAACGGATTAGTGATCTACGTTGTTCCATTCACAGTGGATCCGAAATTTGTCAGATGATCCCACAGCGGTATTTCCAGTTAGAGTATTCCCGTAGAGTTTCCTAGTTGCTGCCATTTGTCGCAAAACATCTGAAAACACTGAAGATTGTTCCCGGTACAGTAAAATATCCATTTCCTAACCATTTGTTGCTAAAGATTGCTTAAAAACACAAGTGAGTAAAAGGGATAAATGAACTGCCATCTTTCTACAAACTCACTTGTAGACACGATAGGCACTCGCTCGTGTTACATTAAATGCGAGCTACGAAACTGGATCAAACTAAGCCAACAACCTTAAGATAATTTTCAACTTTAACGCGCTTCTTTCTTGATCTGTTTATGTTCCAAGTCGCTATTCGAACTGCCGACCACAAATTTTTGCACGGTATAATCGCATAATTTATCAAACAGAAAACACGTTAGAGAGGACGAGAGGCTGTCATGCATATTGCACTCGTTTGCGAAAGGTTACCAAATTCTATTTCGGATACTTAATGAAAGGTTGCTACTGATCTGATAGTGACTCCAAATAACTTACGATGTGCTACGTACAACTTCAAGGATATTGCCATCTACCACCACGGTTGGTTTAAATCCTACTTTGTTCTAAGCGAAAGATATAGTACGTAATTCCCTACAATTGTCACTGTTAAACGGAAACTTACTCTCCCTGGACCAGTTCTCTACGCAGTTCACTATTTCTTGAACATTGGTAGCTTGCCAATCAGTCAATCAATCAATCAATTAATCAATCTTTATTCCTCCTAAGATAAAAAGACATTCAAGTTACATCAGCAGTTGGAAGTCTAAATTTACATAAGACATACTGTATACAAATAATAGAAAGATTAGCCTGCGAGCAAGCTCTCCTATTTGGGCGAGTGAAGTGAGTCTCGCGAGAACGCGCGAGCGAGCGGCAAAGCTGCGAGGGGCAGGGGAAAGGAGAGCTCTCTCCTTTCCTCGGCCCCTCGCTCGCGCGTTCTCGCGAGGCTCACTTCGCTTGCCCAAATAGGAGAGCTTGCTCGCAGGCTACAGAAAGATCAAAGATTATATCTAAAAATAAACCTGTTTATATAAACATTCTTAAATCTATCGGTCTTTATCTCCGCGAGCGATGATCACTTTTGTTTCTGAGTTAATACTTTGTTTCTTTCTTCTTCGGAATGATGTTAGTAAGCGGGCAATCGGGATCCACTGAACGTACCTTGAAAAGCTTCTTATCTGCCTTTCCTAAAAGTTCTCGAATGTCCATTCTCTTAGATGTGTATTTCCTTTTAAAGCATCTATTTGGTATGACCGTGAGATCTGAGTCTACAGCCGGCGCCATAAACAGGCAGACCATAAGTGAAATTCGGTAAAACTAAAGCGCTAAATAGGTGGTCCACTTTACCTTAACTGAAAGCTTCCTTCCGTAAAGATCATGATTAACGCTGTCGAACGCTTTACTGAAATCGAAGATGAACGGTGGGGACCCCGGCCAAGGGCTGGCAGGGGACCAACAGGTGACTGTTTCAAGAAGGTTTCCGAAATAAGGGAATTGGTGATTCGTGTCACGATGAACATGCCAACACTTGATGACGAGGCTGTTATTCCAACCGCAAGAGAAAGCCACCTCTCAAAGTGCCTCAGAACAACTAAAACACTGCAGTGGTAGGAAATTGTTGAACCTAATCTTCCAATTACCGAGAACATAAAAAAGGAAAGCCAAAAATTGTCTGTGAACGAGCTTGCGCAAAAGCCGATCGACATTATTAGACACCCAGTTATGGCTATGGTTCTAAATCCGAAAACGTTTAATCAGGCGAGTTGCCAATGATCCAAAAATATGGGAGAGTGCAATGTAGAGTGAACTAATCCAAGCTTAAAAATCAGAATAGAAGTAAAATTAGTGCCCTGATTACTTCAATAGCTTTAGGTGAATCTCATGGATTGAACATCGTTTGTTTACGTTTGCGAAGACTGTCTTGTGACAGTACATACAAAACACATAACGTTACATTTCCATAGAGCACCCTCCCCTGTTACACAATTCACTCTATTTTTTCTCTCCCTCCCATCCCTAACTTTTTACGTGCCTCTTCCCCCGAGCTGCGCGAGGTTCTGCGACACACGTACTTCTAGTGTGTGCTTTACATACATACATACTTTATTGGCTTTCCTCATAGAGGCTTTTCAAAGACAATAATTCAATTAATTACATACAACTAAAAAGATAAAAATTTACCACAATAAAAAACCTACTTCAAGGACGCTTAAAATATTTACAATAATATTTGTCGGGAGTATAATGTATTGATTAAATGAAAAACTTGTACTTAAAAACTGTAATAAAAATATTCACACTAAAATTTAAATGACATGATAAAAACTCACGAATCTATAAAATCCTTGACCAGTTTACGTATCAGATTGAACTTCAAGGCAGATACTGATTCAAAACATTTAAGATGGCTATCCATAGAGTTCTAGATACTGACTATTTTATAATAAAACGTCTGACCACTAGCAGACTTAAAAAGTGGAATGTTCAGCATCTGCGAACTTCTCGTGGCACGTCCGCATGAACTGGGAGAAAAGGTACTCCAGCACGCGGGATTGCGAGAAGTAAGGCATTTAAAGCCCATGATAGCGTTAATAAAGTATAACTGAGTTGCTACTGGTAGCCATTTAAGCTCTTTTAAAATTGGTGTAATGTGATCATATTTGCGCGTACTGTCGCAATTCGAGCAGCAAAGTTCTGTAAAAACAGTTTGAAAAACTAGTTCTTTTCAGTAACATCAAGTGGTCTGAAATAAGAAAACAAGTGGACTAACGTTAAAAGGCGCATATTTAGGCTTTATATACTCTATGTGGGAGTGCTTTAAAATATAATTAAGTAAAATGTTATATTTAAAATAGACTGCAAAACAGTCGGTTTTTTTCTCAAAATCAGTAAAGAAATCGGTGAAGCCTGTCGTAAGAGTCTTACGGGCGCAAAGCGCACGAACCTTACGTTCCAGACCTTTTGTTTGACTTCTCGCTTTGCGTACTTGAATACGCAAAAATACGGACTGTTTTGCAGTCTATATATTTAAAATGTCATGTTCTAATTATTTAATCTGCTGCTTTTGTAGCTCTGTTTCTCTATTGCATAGTTAAACCATTTTAGTCTCAGTTTAACTATAGTACGGTTTCTTTTTCTTGAACGAAGAATTCCAAAAACTTGTTTTTCTCTTCATGCGCTTCTTCAACTAAATTCTCTTTCTTCAAAAACCTGTTAAGGAATACAACAGTTGATCCGAAAACCATGATTCCCCCAGCAGTGTAAAAGGCAGGTCCGTACTCGTGGGCAGTGTCAGCTATGAAACCTGTCGGAGAGTTTGGAAATGTTAGAGACCGTTAGATTCAAGGAAAAGGACGAATAGAAGTACGAGATTTGACTTTAAAGTTTTTTCGTATACCGTATTTATTCCAATAAGCGCCCAACCTCGAATTAGCGCCCACCTTGAATAAGCACCCATCCTAGAAGCAGAAAAAGTTAATAAACGCCCATCCTCAAATAAGCGCCCACTCCCACCTCACAGCCCTCCCCTTTCCACTCAAACTAAAATAAGCGCCCACCCCTACCCCGCTTCCTCCTCCCACACACACAGAAAAAAATTGAATAAGTACTAATAAGAGACTTCCCCGAAGACGGAGTTTTAATTTCTTCAGAGTATTTTACAGAAACCTTGCATTGTTGCATCTTCTCGTTTTGTTGTTACCATTTGTTGTTTTGTTGCAAAATAAACATACTACACTTGCTGAAAATGGTGAAACTTCAATAAGCGCCCAGCCTCGAATAAACGCCCACCTCGAATAGGCGCCCACTCTCAAGGTCCAAAAATTTAATAAGCACCCAGGGCGGTTAATCGAATAAATACGGTATTCTGAAAAAATGGACTCTCCGGAAAGCTTCATTTTACCATTTTTCACTAAAAAAGTTAGCACTGTTATACCTTTAGTGGAGGAGGTTACACCCTCTCCCGATCGCAAAATGATAAAACTTCTAACATTTGTTAACTTGTTTCCGCCACTTCGACATTCTCGCTAAAACTCGTAATAGAGTGACGACGGCTACCACGTTTTCCCGCCAGAATGACGCTGGCTCACGCGCTTACACTACGCAGTATTGAGAAAATCTCGTACTCGTTGTCATACTCGTCTTAGAATCTAAAGCTCTCTATTAACTTTTAGAACCTGTTTTTCTTGTGCTTATAGTTATGTCAATGTTGCTAAGTGAGAAAGTGCTTTACGTAAGAACGGTCGAGGCCTCCCGTAAGCAACCACCCAAAATGCAAAGACTGAGTGGTCGCTTACGGGAAGTGGTCATTTACAAGAATCGAACCTCAACGGATCTCTTCTGAGAAGAGGTCCAGGCACATCTACTTTACGAAAGATAATTTATTTCATGCAATGTCTAAGTTAGGATATGTGTTGTTCCATGTTGTCGCTAAGGTTCTTCGACCTTCTAACACAGCGCAAATAGAGATTAGAGAAAGTGACAAGTGGTCGCTTACAAAAGGTTAAAACCTGGAAAATTATTAATCGTCAGGCCCAAAAAGTGGTCGTGGTGTTCAAAAGTGTTTGGAATCTAAGCAGCGTCGGCGTTTCACTGCTCTGTTATCATAGATAGTTTTTTTTTTTTGCAGAAGATGTCAAATTTTGTAGTTGTGTAAAGAAATTGTATTCAAACCCTGTCCTCATATATTAGCTATCGGTTGCTGCCGTTGTTGTATAGTGAAAACCTTACGGAAAGAAGGTCTGTCCTTGCAGGTGCGGACGCAGTTACAAGGTGAGTTTTGCTTATTAGTAAACTCTTGAACGAAATATAACTTACCTATAAAAACTGGACCTATGACACTAGAAAGACCGATAAATAGAGTAAGATAGCCCCAAGCTTGGTCAATTCTCTTCTGTCCGACACATGTCAACACTATCAGTGGCATTAAACCGTATCGTCCACCATCCATGAGACCAAACATAACAGATAAAACACCACCACAGCTTTGTAAGATGTTGCCACGGGTAACAGAAACAAGCAGACGCCGAGACATGTCGTTGAAAATTGATAAAGATCA
The DNA here is from genome assembly GCF_958299795.1 of Porites lutea. NCBI lineage: Eukaryota > Metazoa > Cnidaria > Anthozoa > Scleractinia > Poritidae > Porites > Porites lutea. Next base: position 20,325,213 of record NC_133211.1, on the reverse strand, counting down.
AAGATGTTGATGAATTTGAATTCACTTAGCTTGCAGAACAAGTGGTTGCTAAAGAAGTAAGAGATGGCCATGTAGGTGTATAGCATGGAGCCTCGTTCTGACGAAATGCCAAGTTCACTTTCACAAAATTTCACCTACCAAGGCAAAAACAACCAAACAGTTCAGTAACTGGCGATTATATACCACTTATTAACCGAGAGAGAGGTTGTTACAGGCCGAAATCTCAGATATTGATACGTTAGGGCTTGGCTTATTCCCACTCTTCACCTTCCAACCCTAAGCGCCAGTCTTCTCTGGTGAAATAAATGTTTTCTAACTTAAGTAGCCTTAACATTGCAGTTTTATAAAAAGTTTTCAGGCCGTAATGTAAGGGTAACGGGGTAAAAGGGTTAGAGAACATTAGGGCAATTGTTACAGAGCTTACAGGGATATGACGACGGCAATTATCTCTTACTCCTCGAATTCCTGTAGTCCCCTTTATATTGCGGGGTGGGGACCAAGGACCATATTCTAGGTAATTGTTGCAGGTAGGTGTCTTTAAAGAAAGGATTAATGATAGTGTTACTTGTATAAAAAATATTCAGTAATGTTAAATCACAACTTACTAGGAAAATTGACAGCGTATACACGACAAAGAAGACCGGAGTAACGGAGACAAGATAGATGATGTAACGTCCATTTCGTAAAAGGCTTGGTGCAGGAATGACCTCGACATTTTTTTCGGATCCTTCTTCAATTCTTTTGACGTTATCTACGGTAACATTCGATTTTGGGTCATAAGAGAACGCCAGTGGGGTTGCCAAGAAAAACAAGATGGCCCACCCTCTAAGAGCATTTTTAAATCCATAATTTGAAATGAGAACCTCTGTGAGTTGTGTCACGACGAACATGCCTACACTTGATGACGAGGCTGTTATTCCAACCGCAAGAGAACGCCACTTCACAAAGTGCCTCAGAACAACTAGAACACTGCAGTTGTAGGACATTGCTGAGCCCAATCCTCCAGTTACCGAGAATAAAACAAGGAAAAACCAAAAATTGTCCACAAACGAGCTTGCACAAAAGCTGATCGAGATTATAAGACAACCACTTATGGCTGTGATTCTAAATCCGAAACGTTTCATCAGGCGGGTTACCAATGGTCCAAAAATCTAGGGGAGTGACATGTAGAGTGAACCGATCCAAGCTAAAAAATATCAAAACAGAAGTAAAGTCAATAATCAGAGCTCTGTTTACTTCAACGATGTTAAATAAACAGTAAAGGCTCGCTACGAACGAGCTTACGCAAAATTTGCACCAGGTTATAAGTCACCCACTAAATCCGAAACGTTGTTTTAGGCTGGTTAATTATCAAATGGTCCAAAAATCCTGGCGAGTGGTTAGTGCCTTAAAGACTGTGTAGAATGAACTGTTTCATCGATTAGTTGCGCCCTGTTTTAGGATAAAGATGACTGCTCTCGTGAGACTATCATGGTCACTTTGGTTTGACTCACTGCTGCGGATCTCTTGACGACTACATGTTCTACATTCCGAACGTTTACGAGAGAATTTCTATGGAAAAACTCACCGTTTTTTTACGATCTGGCCAGCCGTTTTTATAGAATTTCTACATTATTTCCACTGCACACTAGCCTACTTTTTAGTATCACTGGGCAGTTCGTAAAGAGATGAAATACTTTTAGGGGATTAACATGAGTCTTTCTGTTTAAAAAAAGAGTGGAAAAAAGTAAGAAATGCTGTCAGGCATGAAGTCCTAGCGGAATCCGTACCTGTGAGTCAAGTAACTTCAAATGCTCCTTAACCTCACGAAAATTAAAGGCCTAGTTAGTACGTCTCGCTTCTCCTGTGCCAGCCTTAATTCTTATTTTGGAGCGTCCGCGCACTCGCACCGAAGCCCCATAGCTAAAGCATATGAAAACCTATCGATGCTAGAATGTTTGCTATCACGTCTGTATTTCCCCTGGGGTAGGGGTAAAAAAACTCTGTAGGGTAGGAAAGGGTAGGAGTTTCAATTTGAAAGTAAGTGCTGGCGTCAGTCCTCGAAGACAATAGGGAGAATACAGTTTGAAAATAAATAAAGTGAAGAAAATGAAAGTGGCCCCTGGGAATTAGGGTGGGTAAGTCTTTTTAAAAGAAAAATATGTTATTTTCGTGTATTTGTGATGTATAAAAGGGGAAAGCCCATCGAGTAAATTCCAGGCAAGCCAGAGTGCTTTCTCGTACACTCGTCTTATTCAAGTTCCCGGATGTACAATCAAACGGTTAGGCAGACTAGTATAGACCTTAACTTGTTTTCACACCAGAAAAAACACTGGGTCAAAGTTTACCTGCAATGTTGCTCTCGCCTTATTCATTTGACTCCCAAGAGCCTGTTTCCGAGGCCAAAGACTTAATCGTCACCTTAGAAAAGCGAACAATATCGTATCTTTTTGTCTCAGCCCGGATCAGGGTGATTGATCCGTTTAACCAAATGAAACGAGAATACAATACTATATTGCACGATGCAGACTCTTCGAATCGTAATAACTTTGTCCCATCTCAGAGCTTTACATGATACTCTCCCGGAAACTTTAATTTCTCAAGGTGACCAATAGCCTCCGCGCAGACATCCTTTGGGGTTCGTTTGTCACGCATTCATTTCTCCCCCAAATGAATGCGTGACGAACGAACCCCAAAGGATGTCTGCGGGGAGGCTAGGTGAGCAATAACGAAATGTTACCTGCTAAGGCGCGCACTGATATCAAATACGGATTTTTTTTCTGGTCTCAGTCAAAATTTGAAAAAACCGAGGATATAGGGTTTATTCTACTCGACAAAAGCACGGCAGAAGCACGACGTTTGAATCAAAGTTTTGAACAGTTTGGTTAGGCAGAGCAATCAAGTTCGACAACGTCTGCCGCGCTACACGATACTGACAGCTGACTGATTCAAACGTTGGGCTTATGTTGCGACGACCTAATTTCCAGTAAATTTTGAGACTGAAGTTGTTCTCGAAAATGTATGAATATGACCCAAACGTCTGAATTAAAGTCCTCCTTCTGTTGAACCCAATTACAATAAGAACAACAAGGCAGAAGTATGTTAAACAATTAATTAAAAATGCAGGCAATGTAAATTTTAGCCTTGATCTAGTTTACTCTCACCCACTTTGGTTTATGCTTAAAATTAAGAGGATTTTTTAAGTGGTTACAGTATGATTAGTTAAGTAAGGGATATTTCATTGGGATGTAATGTCAGGTATATATCACGAATATTCACCTATTATTAGTTGTTTAGAATACCTTTACAAGTTTGATGTATAAAATATTCATCAACATAAACCTTTTCCTTTCATGAATTCGTTCTTAAACAAATATGTTCTATTTTGGTACACCTTCGCGACTTCCACGACAACCCTTTTATTGTAAAAGAATGTTCAATTAAGTTCTCCAAAAGGAACAAAGCCTTAATATACACAAAGAATTACACAATTCGGCATTTTTGTCCTCAACTTCACCTTTTATCAGTCTTTTCCAGGAAAAGACTAGCGTCTTAATTTTTTAACCATTTTTAGAGTTATTTTCTCGCACTCTCAACCAAATTCATGTCAGTCGATTGTTTCTACGTAAAATAAAATATATTCAAATTAAAAAGAGCGAGATATCTCCCATTTTTGTAGGTGTTTACTGAGTAAACATCTATATTGTTGTAATTTCTACTTTTGACCACATACCGTATTTTACTGTCGTGACACGCATATAAATTTTCTGAGGTTATTGTTAATGGTCGGCATGATTTGCCCTCTGATGCAACAGCATTTTCTTTGACCTCTTTTGAAAAGTAACGCTGTACAATGCGGCTAAATAAGGGTTTTGGGTTGTTTAATTTCTTCGGCGATTGTCTTGGAACTGAATAATTTTAAGCGATTTTCTTTTTGGCCGTGAATGTGACGGTTTCCTGAATGTTTTGTCACGCAGAGCCAGCTCGTTAGCGTTTTTAGCAGGACGGATATTGACAACCAAATCTCGAAGAATGGATTGCAGCTTAAACTAAAACTACATCAACTATGGAGAATTGCGATGTGACACAGTCATGACTGCTCGTGAATTTTAACTTCCGCTTGTTTTTCTGGAGATATTAATGTGAGTCTTTGGACTGGAGCACGTAGTTCCTCCCTTGGTGATAACTTTTGAATTAGCTTAACAGCCTTGCGACTGTTTTGTTACTCCCACTTTGTGATCAGGCAAGACCATGGTTTCGGTTCTCCACGCGAACCTCATCAGTTGCCGGGTTGGCTTTCTGCTTAGTTGCTTCTACAAGAGTAACTGTAGTTATTTGTTCTGTGGGTGTGCTGTTATCTGTTCTGCTCAGTTATTTGTTCTGTAAATTGTGATTATGTACAGTGTTAATAGCGGCTGGCGCGTTTTTGACAGATGTTGACAGATTTCCATGGAAGAGCCAATCAGAGTTTTGCGTTGTGAGAGCAACGCATTAGTTCAAAAGCTTGAGCTTCGCCTTTTCTCGCGTGGGGTGATTTTCACGCACGCTCGCGTTTCGCTTGCTCTACTATCTGTGAGAAAAAACGGGGGACTACTCGTAGTCTGCCTTGAATTATTAGGCTAAATTATTTGACTTAGAACGGTGTGTAATAGTAGCGCAGTTGGCTTAGAGAGCAAAAAAAAAAGCATCTATTTGGTATGACCGTGAGATCTGAGTCTACAGCCGGTGCCATAAACAGGCAGACCATAAGTGAAATTCGGTAAAACTAAAGCGCTAAATAGGTGGTCCACTTTACCTTAACTGAAAGCTTCCTTCCGTAAAGATCATGATTAACGCTGTCGAACGCTTTACTGAAATCGAAGATGAACGGTGGGGACCCCGGCCAAGGGCTGGCAGGGGACCAACAGGTGACTGTTTCAAGAAGGTTTCCGAAATAAGGGAATTGGTGATTCGTGTCACGATGAACATGCCAACACTTGATGACGAGGCTGTTATTCCAACCGCAAGAGAAAGCCACCTCTCAAAGTGCCTCAGAACAACTAAAACACTGCAGTGGTAGGAAATTGCTGAACCTAATCTTCCAATTACCGAGAACATAAAAAAGGAAAGCCAAAAATTGTCTGTGAACGAGCTTGCGCAAAAGCCGATCGACATTATTAGACACCCAGTTATGGCTATGGTTCTAAATCCGAAAACGTTTAATCAGGCGATTTGCCAATGATCCAAAAATATGGGAAAGTGCAATGTAGAGTGAACCAATCCAAGCTGAAAAATCAGAATAGAAGTAAAATTAGTGCCCTGATTACTTCAATAGCTTTAGGTGAATCTCATGGATTGAACATCGTTTGTTTACGTTTGCAAAGACTGTCTTGTGGCAGTACAAAACACATAACGTTACATTTCCATAGAGCACCCTCCCCTGTTACACAATTCACTCTATTTTTTATCTCCCTCCCATCCCTAACTTTTTACGTGCCTCTTTCCCCGAGCTGCGCGAGGTTCTGCGCCACACGTACTTCTAGTGTGTGCTTTACATACATACATACTTTATTGACTTTCCTCATGGAGGCTTTTCAAAGACAATAATTCAATTAATTACATACAACTAAAAAGATAAAAATTTACCACAATAAAAAACCTACTTCAAGGACGCTTAAACTATTTACAATAATATTTGTCAGGAGTATAATGTATTGATTAAATGAAAAACTTGTACTTAAAAACTGTAATAAAAATATTCACACTAAAATTTAAATGACATGATAATAACTCACGAATCTATAAAATCCTTGACCAGTTTGCGTATCAGATTGAACTTCAAGGCAGATACTGCTTCAAAACATTTAAGATGGCTATCCATGGAGTTCCAGATACTGACTATTCTATAATAAAACGTCTGACCACTAGCAGACTTAAAAAGTGGAATGTCAGTATCTGCGAACTTCTCGTGGCACGTCCGCTTATTTCTCCTCGCTTAATGAACTGGGAGAAAAGGTACTCCAGCACGCGGGATTGCGAGAAGTAAGGCATTTAAAGGCCATGATAGCGTTAATAAAGTATAACTGAGTTGCTACTGGTAGCCATTTAAGCTCTTTTAAAATTGGTGTAATGTGATCATATTTGCGCGTACTGTCGCAATTCGAGCAGCAAAGTTCTGTAAAAACAGTTTGAAAAACTAGTTCTTTTCAGTAACATCAAGTGGTCTGAAATAAGAAAACAAGTAGACCAACGTTAAAAAGTGCATATTTAGGGTTTATACTTTATGTGGGAGTGCCATGGATGCATTTAACTCATTGATATAAACTTTTTATTATAAAGCACTAAAAATTTGAATGTCCTGCTTTAAAATATAATTAAGTAAAATGTTATACCGCAGAATTCCGAAAATAAGCCCCTCCATGTATAAGCCCCTCCAAATATAAGCCCCCCAAACCCGAGCGCAAAAAACCCTCCGTTAAATCGCCCCTCCAAATATAAGCCCCCCAAGGGCTTGTACCTGGAAAATTGCCCTCTAATACAAAGTAAAACAAAGCAAAAACAATAAATTTACTTCCAACAATAAGGCTAGCCAAACCGATTTTGAAACGCAAATTTCCGTCCGTAGATAAGCCCCTCCGAATATAAGCCCCTCAAAAAGGGCCTTTGAAACATATAAGCCCCGGGGCTTATTTTCGGAATAATTACGGTATTTTTAAAAGAGTTATGTTCTAATTATTTAATCTGCTGCTTTTGTAGCTCTGTTTCTCAACTGCATAGTTAAACCATTTTAGTATCAGTTTAACTATAGTACGGTTTCTCTTTCTTGAACGAAGAATTCCAAAAACTTGTGTTGCTCTTCATGCTCTTCTTCAACTAAATTCTCTTTCTTCAACAACCTGTTAAGGAATGCAACAGTTGATCCGAAAACCATGATTCCCCCAGCAGTGTAAAAGGCAGGTCCGTACTCGTGGGCGGTGTCAGCTATGAAACCTGTCGGAGAGTTTGGAAATGTTAGAGACCTTTAGATTCCAGAAAGAGGACGATTACGAGTACGAGATTTGACTTTAAGTTTTTTCGCCTATTCTGAAAATGTGGACTCTCCGGAAAGCTTCATTTGACCATTTTTCACTGGAAAACTTAGCACTGTTACCTTTAGTGGAGGAGGTTACACCCTCTCCCGATCGCAAATTGATAAAACTTCTAACATTTGACAACTTGTTTCCGCCACTTCGACATTCTCGCTAAAACTCGTAGTACAGTGACGACGGCTACCACGTTTTCCCGCCAGAATGACGCTGGCTCACGCGCTTACACTACGTAGTATTGAGAAAATCTCGCACTCGTTGTCATACTCGTCTTATAATCTAAAGCTCTCTATTAGTTTCAGAACCTGTTTTTTTTTGTGCTTATAGTTATGTCAATGTTGCTAAGAGAGAACGTGCTTTACGTAAGAACAGTCCAGGCCTCCCGTAAGCAACCTTCAAAATGCAAAGACTCAGTGGCCGCTTACGGGAGGTGGTCATTTACAAAAATCGAACCACAAGGAGTCTCCTCTGAGAAGAGGTCCAGGCACATCTACTTTATGAAAGATAATTTATTGCATGCAATGTCTAAGTTAGGATATGTGTTGTTCCATGTTATCGCTAAGGTTCTTCGATATTCTAAGTACCATAGTGCACACAGCGCAAATAGAGATAAGAGAAAGTGTCAAGTGGTCGCTTAAAAAAGGTTAAAACCTGGAAAATCATTAATCGTCAGGCCCAAAAAGAGGTCGCGGTGTTCAAAAGTGTTTGGAATCTAAGCCGCGTCGGCATAAGAAGACAAATCTTGTAGTTGTGTAAAGAAATTGTATTCAAAACCTGTCCTCATATATTAGCTATCGGTTGCTGCCTTTGTTGTATAGTGAAAACCTTACGGAAAGAAGGCCTGTCCTTGCACGTGTGGACGCAGTTACGAGGTGAGTTTTGCTTATTAGTAAACTCTTGAACGAAATATAACTTACCTATAAAAACTGGACCTATGACACTAGAAAGACCGATAAAAAGAGTAAGATAGCCCCAAGCTTGGTCAATTCTCTTCTGTCCGACACATGTCAACACTATCAGTGGCATTAAGCCGTATCGTCCACCATCCATGAGACCAAACATAACAGATAACACCACCACAAATTTGTAAGATGTTGCCACGGGTAACAGAAACAAGCAGACGCCGAGACATGTCGATGAAAATTGATAAAGATCAAAGATGTTGATGAATTTGAATTCACTTAGCTTGCAGAACAAGTGGTTTCCAAAGAAGTAAGAGATCGCCATGTAGGTGTATAGCATGGAGCCTCGTTCTGACGAAATGCCAAGTTCACTTTCCAAAATTTCAACTACAAGGGCAAAAACAACCAAATATTTCAGTAACTGGCGATTATATACCACTTACTAACCAAGAGTGAGGTCGTTACAGGCCGAAATCTCAGATATTGACCTAGCAATATTTCTGGTCAATATAGTCAATGTACGTTAGGGCTTGGCTTATTCCCACCCTACACCCTCCAACCCTAAGCGCCAAACTTCTCTGGTAACAAAAATGTTTTCTAACTTAAGTAGCCTTAACGTTGCAGTTTTATAAAAAATTTTCAGCCGTGATGTAAGGGTAAAAGGGTTAGAGAATATTAGGGCAATTATTACAAATCTTACAGGGATATGACGCCGGCAATTATCTCTTACTCCTCGAGTAAGTATTCCTTGAATTCCTGTAGTCCCCTTTATATTGCGGGGTGGGAACCAAGAACCATATTCTAGGTGATTGTTTAGAGAAAGGATTAATGATTGTGTTATTTGTATAAAAAATATTCAATAAAGTTAAATCACAACTCACTAGGAAAATTGACAGCGTAAACACGACAAAGAACACCGGAGTAACGGAGACAAGATAGATGATGAAATGTCCATTTCTTAAAAGGCCTGGTGCAGGAATGACCTCGACATTTTTTTCGGATCCTTCTTCAATTCTTTTGACGTTACCTGCGGTAACATCCGATTTTGCGTCGTAAGAGAACGCCAGTGGGGTTGCCAAGAAAAACAAGATGGCCCACCCTCTAAGGGCATTTTTAAATCCATAATTTGAAATGAGAACCTCTGTGATTTGTGTCACCACGAACATGCCTACACTCGATGACGACGCCGTTATTCCAACCGCAAGAGAACGCCACTTGACAAAGTGCCTAAGAACAATTAGAACACTGCAGTGGTAGGACATTGCTGAACCCAATCCTCCAGTTACAGAGAATAAAACCAGGAAAAACCAAAAATTGTCCACAAACGAGCTTACACAAAAGCTGATCGAGATTATAAGACAGCCACCAATGGCTGTGATTCTAAATCCGAAACGTTTTATCAGGCGGGTTACCAATGGTCCAAAAATCCACGGGAGTGACATGTAGAGTGAACCGATCCAAGCCAAAAAATATCAAAACAGAAGTAACGTCAATAATCAGAGCTCTGATTACTTCAACGATGTTAAACAGCCAGTAAAAGGCTTGCTAAGAACGAGCTTGCGCAAAATTTGCACCAGGTTATAAGTCACCCACTAAATCCGAAACGTTGTATTAGGCTGGTTAATTATCAAATGGTCCAAAAATCCTGGCGAGTGGTTAGTGCCTTAAAGACTGTGGAGAATGAACTGTTTAATGGGTTAGTTGCGCCCTGTTTTACGATAAAGCTGACCTCATTCGTGAGACTAACAACGTCACTGTGGTTTGACTCACTGGCGCAGATCTCGTTAAGACTACATGTTCTAGATTCCGAACGTTTACTAAAATTTCTATGGAAAAACTCACCGTTTTTCTACGATCTGGCCAGCCGTTTTTATAGAATTTCTACATTATTTCCACTGCGCACTAGCCTACTCGGTCAGTATCGCTGGGTAGTTCGTTAAGAGGTAAAATACTTCTAGGGGATTAACATGAGTCTTTCTGTTTAAAAAAAGAGTGGAAAAAAGTAAGAAATGCTGTCAGGCATGAAGTCCTAGCGGAATCCGTACCTGTGAGTCAAGTAACTTCAAATGCTCCTTAACCTCACGAAAATTAAAGACCTAGTTCATACGTCGTGCTTCTGCTGTGCCGGCCTTAATTCTTATTTCGGAGCGTCCGCGCACTCACAGCGAAGCCCCATAGCTAAAGCAAATGAAAACCTATCTCATTTGCTATTCCAAAGTACAACAATTACAACAATTACAATTATTATCACAAAGCATACATGCACAAACTTACTCTACACGCCTAAGCACACGTGCAATTCCACAATTCCACACAAGGTAATGCCTACTGTTATTTACAAGTGCTATTCAAAAAAGAAGAAACTAATCATTTTTTCAAAAGAAGAAAAACTACCTAGATTACCAAGTCCATTTGTCCATTAATTTTTGTAAATTCTTATTCTTAGTGAAAATATATTTTTCTATTTCATATTTACCGTTTATTCTAACTATAAAACTGTTTATGGTTGGGAGTAGTTCATTCCTTCTGCAACTCCATAAATATATTTTCCCTATAAGTATAGGATAATTAAGCAAGGGGCATTCAGAAGATAAAAAGCCGATCCAAATTTCCTTTAATGTTAGGTGAACTAGTTGTATTGGCAACCCAAAATAATATGATCCAACACATTTCCAGAATGAATTCGAATAAGGGTAATCCCAAAAGAAATGTCTAATAGTTTCTGATTCCCTTTTGCAAAAAGAGCACAAGTTGTCTGTCCTGTACCCAATCTTGAACAACTTTGAGTTGGTAAAAAGTATAGAATTAAGTATTTTAAATTGAAAGGCTTTGACATAAGGTTCAAACGCGATAGAATGGGGCAAGAGAAATGCCTTTCTGAGATCGTCATTAGATAGATTAAAATCCAACTTCAGTTTTTGTGCATAATTTGGGAGACAAGCCTTCTTTTGAAATAAAATTTAAAAAAAAAATGAAAACCTGTCGATGCTAGAAAGTTTTGTTATCAAGTTAGTACTTCCCCTGGGGTAGGGGTAAATAAATTCAGTAGGGTAGGAAAGGGAGTCCCAACCATTTACGTTGTGTTTCGATTTGGCGCAAAATTAACCATTTTAGGGGCAACTGATTTTCGAGTACCTAGGAGTTTCAATTTGAAAGTAAGTGCTGACGTCAGGTCTGGAAGACAATACGGAGAATACAGTTTGAAAATAAATAAAGTAAAGAAAATGAAAATGACCCCTGGGAATTAGGGTGGGTAAGCCTTTTTAAAAGAAAAATATGTTATTTCCGTGTATTTGTTATGTATAAAAGGCGGAAGCCCATCGAGTAGAGCCAGGGTGCTTTCTCTTACCCTCGTCTCATTCAAGTTCCCGGATGTACAATCACTCTGTAGGCAGACCAGCATAGACCTTGTCTTCACACCAGAAAACACACGGGGTCAAAGTTCATCTGCAATGTTGCTCTCGCCTTATTCATTTGACTTCCAATAGCCTGTTCCCGAGGCCAAAGACTTAGCCGTCATCTTAGAAAAGCGAACAATATCGTATCTTTCTGTCTCAGCCCGGATCAGGGTGATTGATCCGTTTAACCAAATGAAACGGGAATACAATACGATATTAGACAATGCAGACTCTGCGAATGGTAATAACTTTGTCCCATCTCAGAGCTTTACATGATACTTTCCGGGAAACTTCAATTTCTCAAGGTGACCAATAACGAAATGTTAACTGCTAAACGGCACCGAAGACAGCTTTAGCCTCGCACTGATTTCAAATAACTGTCACTTGTGTTGAATAGAGAATTGTGGGTGGGATCGAAAAAAAAAAACAGAGCGGCGAGGGAGTGAAGGGGTTCGGGTGGGGGTTGCGGGAGATAGAAATTCTCCAAATTCTTTCTACAGCCACTTCTAGACAAATCGCTAACCACAAAATGAACAAAAAAGGACATCAGCAAACAACTCAGTAAAGAAGCTATTAGGCAGGGGAAGTTAAGAGAAATTAGAAAATGTTTGCTAACCCGGTTTTCATATTAGGTAGATATATAATTCTCAGTAAAATTTGACGACTTTGTGACTTTGCGTTAATCACTTTCAACCTTAACATCCCTTTTTAAGGCGTTCTTTTTAGCTGTGTGGACGCATTTTTTTTCTGGTCCTAGTCAAAATTTGAAAAAACCGTGGATATAGGGTCTATTCTGCTCGACAAAAGCACGGCAGAAGCGCGACGTCTGAATCAAAGTTTTGAATTTGGTTCGGGCAGAGCAATCAAGTTCGACATCGTCTGCCGCGCTACACGATTCTGGCACCTGACTGATTCAAACGTTGAGCTTAAGATGACCTAATTTCTAGTAAATTTTGAGACTGAAGCTGTTTTCGAAAATGTATAAATATGATCCAAACGTCTGAATTAAAGTCGCCCTTCTGTTGAACCCAATTACAATAAGAATAGCAAGGCAGAAGCACAAATCATAAACGTATTGGGCCTTGGTGGCCAGCATCATTTAAAACCATTGATCCCTCCAATATTTTTAAATCTATTTAAGACTAGACTTTTCTAGGCGTTTAGATAGAGGAGAGAGCATGAAAAATAGAGCGAACGAAAAAAGGAGAGGGAATATTGTAGAAAGAGGCGAAGGCATGTCTGGCATAATTTATTACCGTTTGTATCCACAGCGAATATATTTATGAATAATATTGAAATTGAACTCCTTGAATTATTAGGCTAAATTATTTGACTTAGAACTTTAAAAAAATAAAAATACACAGGAACCGGAAATAGTAAGAGTTTCGGCTACACTGTACATACGGGATGTTTGCATAACTGCATTTTGGCGCGAAAAGATTTCCCTTCACTCGAACTCTGTGGTCAATATGGCGGACAATTCTAGCTTTATCTGTTCAAATCATGCAATTGTAGTTCTGCTCCGTTACATTTGCCCAATTAACTCAATTAACTATAAACAAACTTAGCTAACTTATCTATAAACAAACTATGTTTAGTGAAAACGGCTTACTCTAAATCGATGTGGCATGGGTAATATTGGCCTTCCAGTTTCTAAAAAATTTGTGTACCTTTTAAGTACCGTAAAAGTGCTGTGAGAAGTTATAGCCGTTCGTAGCTCAGGCTAAACCATTTTCGGATAAAAGTAGGTAAATGAAAGGAGGAAGGATAATTCTTTGCAACTGTATGAGTCACTATTACGTTATGTTAATGATAAAGCTAGAATTAATTATCGTAAACGTCCTTCAGTTCACTAACATGGCGGCCCCTCGAGGCCTCGTCAAAACTGTCATTCCTGTATCTTTGAAACCAAAGAGAATTCGAACCTTAGAATAAGCATTCAGTATTTAGGAAACCATTCTAAGACTACATGCCAAAAATCAGCCAAATCGACGAGGTACCGTGTCAGACCGAAGTTCGAATTTTACAGAAAACAAAGTTTGCAGCCCTCTCAATCTCTTGAATTATCCTAGAGTCACCCTTATAATTCACATTGTCCGCCATATTTGACCAGAGAGTTCGAGTGAAGGGAAATCTTTTCGCGCCAAAATGCAGTTATGCAAACATCCCGTATATAAAGTGTAGCGAAACTTTGGTTTTTCGAATTCGAATATGTGACGTGACTTTAAGTTCAAATTAAAGGTTTCATTTGGAATTTTGAGGAAGATTATGGTTGCATTGTTCACGATTAAGTAGCTTATTAGAGTGGAGAAGGTGAATTGAAGTTCAAATCATGCGTGAATTTGCATTTTAGTTGGAATGGTGATTTGAACTTCAACATCCGCGATGTCGAGTTTTCCCTTTATAGTTTCAACTTGTTCAAAGTAACTTCAAGTTCGAATGATGCTATTTCGACTGCGTTCACTGCGATTTCAAATTCATATGACGAGATTTCGACATGGATAGTCTAATTTTTGAACTTCGAATTGTATTTTATTTTCAATTATTTTTGTCCGCAAATGTACGCCATATAGAACGGTGTGTAGTAGTAGCGTAGTTGGCTTTAAGAACAAGCCAATGTTTATTGCACACACTGGTTAACGGCTTCCTTTTCTCCTTTACAGTTATAACAATTAGCGCGTTCTTAGTGCTTGTAGAATGGAAATTGTTTCGCGTGGTTTGCTTGAAGCGAGGAATATTCATGAACCACCTATTGGATTAACCTTCGCTCGCGTTACAAGTATTATTTGTGGAATAGAAATCAAGTTGTTTGTAGTGGATGGCTTTTAATATAATTACATAGTGAGCCGGAATAATCAAATAAATCAGTGTTTTTCGCTCCTTAATTAAGTTAACTGCGTTTACTGCTCAGAACCTGTAGCCAGTTGTAACAAACGCTTACCAGTTATCGCAATGGGCTGCCTGAAATGTTTCAGCAGAGATGGAAAAAACAGTCCAAAGCTATAGTAGCTGCCATTATGGAACGTCAGAGATATAAAAGCGGCAAAACAAATAAACCAAGACCAGGGGCTATCCATTCTTCTCCTCGAATCAGCCATTTTACAGTCAAAGCAGGTCAAGCGTACCCATCAAGATTCTATTAATGAATTGATAATCTGAAAAATAAATCCGTTTATTAGTGGTTCCCGTATCTTTTGTCAAATTAATTCAAATCGCAATTTCTGCATGCGTAATGAGCAGTGAATATCTAACGAGAACTTCTTTGTATTAGGTCAGATTGAAAATCTTTGAATGGATTATATTTCTTAGAAGACATTTGCATCAAATTCACGGAAACTGAGTTGGTAGAAATTTCGTAACTGCCTCGCGTGTTAATTCACGGCTCATTACGCATGGAAGAATGCAGAGATGAATCTGAAATCTACAACTACCAACGGATTCAACTTTCAAGCCTGTGAATAGGCTCTCTGTTTCACCCTTTCCCCAAACAGAGAGCCTGTTCACAGGCTATCAACTTTCGAATAACAAATTCATTAATGGGAGCTTGTGGGGTACGCTTGACCTGGCTTGACTGTAATATTGACAGTCATCTGCTGAGACGTTCTTAGGTCGCCACGCGATTATTGACAACCAAAAGGGTAGCAACATTCAATATTTACAAATCTATAATTCACAGGTCTGCATTCATGAGGGCCTCCCAGGGGTTTTAGGGAACAAGGGAACATCGCCATTTACTTTTAGGGAACAAGGGATATTTCAAAATAACTTTTAGGGAACAAGGGAACTGTTGAGGGATATTCGGGAACAAGGGAACATTGACTTTCGACCATTTTCTAACTTTTGGAGAGATTTCCATTAACTGTTTATGAAGACATTTCCGACGTTTCTGTAATTTCACGCATTTCCGACGACTAAGCCTGGCGACTAATCTTCACAAGTGAACTGGTGACGACTGGGGACGAGTTTAGAACGCGTGGGAACCTTGGGAGAGACTCCGTCGGGTGGACCGCCATTTTTATGGTAATTTTCTCTTTGGTGTTCCATGTCTAGAAACGCTAACCATTTATTAATAAATGGCAACGGAAACAGAAGGAATTCAAGCTCAATCTGCGACAACGGTAATTGTACCGGTTACCGGTTCAATTTATCACAATGGAAATGAAAAGCCCACAGAAAGATGGTGTTTTGAACTCGGTATGAGGACTGTTTCAGATAAAGATTTTACGTCAGTTTTAAGCCGCTTGCAGAAAGGATTTGGCATCAAGAAGAAATGTGCAATGCTAAAAATCGTTAAGTTCAAAAATTCAGCTGTCTTCAAAATACTTTCGGCCAAAACTACCTGAGTGGCCTAAAGGACGAATTTTTCAAATTGACATGCAAGAACAGTGGGAGACTGCTTTACCACAGATTATTAGTCATCAAAGGGAGATGATAGGTAAGTCATGCTCTGATTTTTCAATGCTACACTTATGAGCGTACATAAAAATATCTCCAAGTGAGACTTTCTTGACTTTATTCATACTACTGTACAGGTTAACCTGATTTCTCAGACAACCATCCAATAAGATGAATGAGAAAATATCACTTTTAAAATGAGAAGTATTTATTTTAATATTTTGTGGAACTGAAAATCCAGACACAATGTAGCACTATGATACCAAAAAAATGTCTTCAATTATTCATTACTGGTTAGTGCAGTTCAGTAATATTTCAGTGTTTCAGTGATGCGGCATTCATCAAGGAGACGAAAGAGGCGTTTTGCTGAGGATTATCTCTACTATGACTAACGAGGTAAAACTTACGAAAATACTGACCATCGAAAACTGAAATATGATTGAAATTCTGGGGAACATTAATTAATATTTCTGGGGATCAAGGGAACATGCAACAGAATTTCTGGGAACAGGGGAACTTGATGAAAGTGAATTTCAGGGAACATCTTAATTTATTTTTGGGGAACAAGGGAAAAACTCCAATTTTTTCTAGGGAACAAGGGAACATGTAACCCCCCCGCCCCCACCCCCCCCCCCCCCTGGGAGGCCCTCATTCATAATCAAGGGTGATCGTGACTTCTTTTGCCCGAGCCGTTTGGGTTATTTTCCTTCCAGACAAATGTTGTCCAGTGGGATCGATATTCAACATCCACCAAGAGGTTCTGTTCAGCAAAAACTTTCATCCTAAGACAATGTTTACGCGCAAGTGAAAGCGGTGCGGGTTATATAATTAAGGGCGTATGGAAAAGCCGGAATCCGGAAGCGGAAGCGGAGCCGGAAACGGAACCGGAACCGGAACGCGAACCTAAGAAATAAAAACTGGAAACGTTTCTGTCTTGAGAGTGTCACTAACAATCATTGCTCGATCAAGACTTTTCCTTCCCACATTATATTTATTTATTGTTATTATATTTTTTACTGTCGCATTTTTTGCGTACGGTGCAAAATTTTTCTTCGAGAATTTCATATCACGTGAGCGTTGCAACTAGGGATCATGATTGACATGAGTACTCCTCCTCCCTTTGCCGCCTTTCCCTCACAATGGATGGAACACGGATCCCTTTTACAAAAGGTACGAGTATGAATACAAAAGTTTTCATTCTTTTCCGCTTTACTGAGTTTGAAAAAATGTTACCATTTTGCAAAAACATATCTGTTTTCGTTTACAGATCGCGACAAAGCGACGAATCGATTGAAATGTGAGTACGCAGGGGCGGATCTAGGGGGAGGGTGCAAGGGGTGCGCACCCCCCCCCCCCCCTAAAATGACCTTTCTAATACAACTGGTATTCTGCAAAAAAAACTATGTGGTTTATTGGTGTTGAAGTAGAGCAAGAGACGAGTACACCCCCTCCTGAAAAAAATCCTGGATCCGCCCCTGGTACGTGTGAAAATGTGAGGTTGTTGTACCTTGAATTTATGCTCGAGTCTGCGGCGGAACAGCATGGGCTGATTCTGGGGAGTACGTTTTGAGGTAGTCCGTTCATTCCGGTTCCGCAATGTTCCGGAATGTTGCTTACCATTAACCAATTTCTAGGTTCCTTCTCGGTTCCCGACTCACGCAATACAAATTCTCCCTTTTTTTGGATTCAACCCGTAAAGGATGTGGTATTTCCGATTTTCCGCGGTAAACTGCTAAATCGCTTACCATTTTGCTTTCGACACCCCAACCGGAATTTTTTTCTGTAAAATGGTAAGCACTCCTGGTTTCAGTGCTTCCCAGTTTAACCCAGTCTCAATTTAAGTTCCGGTTCCGGTTCCGGTTCCATTTCCGGCTCCGGTTCCGGATTCCGGATTCCGGCTTTTTCATAGGCCCTATAATTAACGCGACAGGTGAAAGGAGATTAGATTTAAAAGCGTGATATGTAAACTACAGTCAAACCCTCCTTTGGCAAAACACCTCGTCTGTTGTGCCGGCTGTGGGGAGGGACGAAATACGAGCTCCCCTTAAAACGCCTGCGTGGGAGGCTACGCGACTAAGGCCCGGTTCCAACGTCGAACTTGATTATTAGGTTCGGCACATGTTAAGTTCGACGTATGAATCAATTCAGGAACGGCACTTTTGTATTTGGGTCGACTCTGCCGACAAGCTCAGTCGAATAGAGCGGCAAAAGATCGACTTAGATTCATACGTCGAACTACACACGTGCTGAACCCCTGGATAGTGATTCATCCGGTGGATAAAGCAATCCATCGTTTGAACAACCGGGGCCTGGTGTAAACCTAAGTAGACTGGCCTTTGCAAAAGACAAGTGCTTGTGTAGATGCTTTCTTAGGGTGTTTTCCTTCCGGTGAATCCAAAAACGGATATTAGATCTTAAAACGGATTTCGCGTTCCTTTCGGCAAATCGAAATCCGGATTTTTGATCTGGTGAATTCTTTTTGAAAAAGGATTCATTGGATTTGAAATCCAAAGAATGAGAATCCAGATCAACGGATTAGTGATCTACGCTGTTCCATTCATAGTGGATCCGAAATTAGTCAGATGATCCCACAGCGGTATTTCCAGTTACAGTAAAGTATTCCCGTAGAGTTTCCTAGGTGCTGCCATTTGCCGCAAAACATCTGAAAACACTGGAAAATTGTTCCTGGTACAATAAAATATCCCTTTGCTAACCATTTGTTGCTAAAGATTGCTTAAAAACACAATTAAGTAAAAGGGATAAATGAACTGCCATCTTTCTACAAGACTGACTCACTTGTAGACACGATAGGCACTCGATCGTGTTACATTAAAACCGAGCTACGAAACTGGATCAAACTAAGCCAACAACCTTAAGATAATTTTCAACTTTAACGCGCTTCTTTCTTGATCTCTTTATGTCCCATCGTCGCTATTCGATATTCCACAAAATTCTGCACGGTATAATCGCATAATTTATCAAACAGAAAACACGTCATTTCTCGAGAGGCTGTCATGCATATTGCACTCGTTTGCGAAAGGTTACCAAGTACCACTTCGGATACGTACATATTTAAAGAATGGTTGCTAATGATAGTGACTCCAAATAACTTACGATGTGCTACAACTTCAAGGATATTGCCATCTACAACCACGGGTATTTAAAGCCCTACTTTGTTCTAAGCGAAAGATATAGTTACGTAATTCCCTACATTTGTCACTGTTAAGCTGAAACTTACTCTTTCTGGACCAGTTCCCTGCGCAGTTAACTATTTCTTGAACATTGGTAGCTTGCCAATCAATAAATCAATCGATCAATCAATCTTTATTCCTCCTAAGATAAAAAGACGTATCTTAAGTTACATCAGCAGTTGGAAGTCTAAAAATATTAGGTAAGACATACTGTATACAAATAATAGAAAGATCAAAGATTATATCTAAAAATAAGCCTATTTACAAAAACATTCTTAAATCTATCAGTCTTTATCTCCGGGCGATGAGCACTTTTGTTTCTGATCCACTGAACGTACCTTGAAAAGCTTCTTATCTGCCTTTTCTAAAAGTTCACGAGTGTCCATTCTCTTAGATGTGTATTTCCTTTTAAAGCATCTATCCAGAACGTTTTGTATGACCGTGAGATCTGAGTCTACAGCGCCATAAACAGGCAGACCATAAGGCGCTAAATAGGTGATCTACTTCACCTTGACTGAAACCTTCCTTCCGTAAAGATCTTAATACAGACACTTAGTTGCCTTAATCAACTTAGCACGTACGTGTTCACTACACTTACAATTCTTATTTACAAGTTACTCCTTGCAAATATATTGCCTTTTTGGGACAACCTCTGATACCGTAATACCATCTACAGAGCATCATGTAAAGCTTAATCACTCACAAAAACACTCCTTCAGAGACTGCCAACTTCACGATCACTCTCTCCCGCCAGGCAGTCTTGAGCTTCCACTCCCGACTTTCAGTAACGTAGCCGTGGAGGGAACTAGCCCGGGTTGTTCAAACTTTCGACATTGCTATGCATGGGTTAAATCGCTATCCAGCGGACAATTGTTGTTAGGAAAGAAACCAATTGTGTTATCCAGTTGATAATGATTTATCTATAGTGTTATTCATCTTTTGAACAGATGGGGCCAGCTTTTTATCTAGCCCATTCTCTCAAACGTTCCGCAAAAAAAGTCATTGGCGCTAATAGCTGGGAGAGAAGGCTACATTTGCAGACTACATACCTTATCAATAATGACGCCCATTATCATCGTCATCATCATCATCATCACCGTTATTATTATTATTATTATTATTATTATTATTATTATTATTATTATTATTATTATTACCATTATCATTTTCATTATAAGCATTAGCATTATAGTTATGGTTATGGTTATGGTTATCATTATTATTCTTATCATCATCATCATCATTCGGCTGTTTCTTTAACAACCTATTAAGGAATATGATAGATGATCCAAAGACCATAATTCCTCCAGCTGTGTAAAAGGCAGGTCCATACGCATGCCTGATGTCAGCTATGAAACCTGTCAAAGATGAGGGAAATATTAGCACTGAAAAACTGTTTTTTAGTGCTTATGCTTATGTCAATGTTCAAACCAGCGAGGACGCGCTTTGCATAAGTCATGAGGACTTGGAAAAGCAACAAAAATGGCACACAGCATGTAGGATTTATTCTATTAAAAGCCTCTGCATCTGTTTTGAAATTGTCATAAGTCAATCTTAACTCAGATCCTTCGTTGCTTTAGTCCAGCGGAACATTGTAGCGTCTGAGCTGCAATTGAGATTGGTCGCAAGTGTGAACAATCTTTTGTTTATGAGAGCCTTAACTCCATTCTACTCTGCCAAACTTAAAAGACTGAAACCTATATTGCTATAACAGACTGTTAAACAGAAAATCCTACTTGTGAAAAGATGTTAGTATACAAAAACTGAACTGTGAAAGGTTTGAACCCAGGAGTCATTTCATAAGTAGGTTGAGTATTATCGTCCGGGTGAGCGTAGTCCTGAATAAGACTGTTGTTGTTGACAGTGACTGACGTTTCGACAACCTGTGCGGTAGTCATCTTTAGAGTCAAAGTGAGTTGTATTACGTCAGTTGATGTCTGCTTACTGACCTGATTGATCAATTAAAAGTCGCAATGTTATTAGTCGTCTGTCAGTTAAGCCGTGATGTTATTGGCTATGAAGACTCGAAATGTCATTGGTGCGTTTCGATCCGTCTATTGTCACAGTTAAAGAGTCGTTTAAAACTGCACTAAAAAAAAATACTTATTGGTTGCTGCCGTTGTTGCATACAAAATTCACCGGAAAGAAAAGCTTACTTGCACTTGTGGCGCGCACTGAGTACAAAGTGAGTTTTTGCTTGAAAGTAACGGCTCGTAAGTGCTATAACTTACCAATAAAAACTGGACCCACGGCACTAGAAAGGCCCACAGAGAATGCGACATAACCCCAAGCTTGGTTAGTTCTCTTCTGTCCGACACATGTTAACACTATCAGTGGCATTAAACCGTATCGTCCACCATCCATGAGACCAAACATAACAGCAAACACCACCACAGCTCTGTAAGATGTTGCCACGGGTAACAGAAGCAGGCAGATGCCAAGACATGTCGTTGAAAACTGATAAAGATCAAAGATGTTGAAGAATTTGAATTCACTTAGTTTGCAGAACAAGTGGTTGCTAAAGAAAAAGGCAATCGCCGTGTAGATGTATAACATGGAGGCTCGTTCCGTGGAAATGCCAAGTTCACTTTCACAAAATTTCACCTACAAAAAAAAACGGAAACATCCAAATATTTCAGAAATGGGTAATAACACAGATCAGAAGTAGACTTGGACGTATAGAGCATACAGCACTGCACGAAAGAAATCAAGGAGAAATTCGCCGCATTTCGTCCTTTGTACTCGACGAAAGTTCTCTACGAAGTTTCGTTGAGGCGCCTGCAAACTTGCGTTGAACCAAACAAAATTTGGCTGCCATCTCGGCGGAATTACTCATCCACAGAAGGGTAATTTCGTTTTGCTGATATTTCGCCTCAGCGAAAATGCGCACTGGCGAAATTTGCCAGGGCAAAAAATTCGCATTGGCGAAATTTCGGCAACACGAAAAGTTAGAAAAAGACCAACAAATAATTTCTTCTATGCACTCTATCCATTGACCACTTCAAAAATGCAAAATATGTTATTTTAACTTAAACACGCTCCACTGAAAGACTACCGTAACGTTTCTTTAAGAGGGACACACTAAGTTGCTGTCCACACTTAGTACCCAAAAACCAGTGCCTGGGTACTGGCACAAACTGAATGATGCTGTGTTCACATCTTGACCACTCTGTATGTGGAATGTGTTCATATATAGTTGCTCCATTTCACCCTGTCAGACGCTTTTTTGAAACATGAGCTTAGCAGTGAGGACAAAGTAGTGGACTGCCCCAGAACTAACAAAACTGGTGTGGACACAGGGATCCGGTGCCCACTGCTGTGCCCCAGGGCAAGGCCTCGACCTTGTACTCAGGTATCAGCATCGTGCCCGAATTCTAGCGAGGATACTTGAGGAAAGGGGGTGTTCACATTAGTGCTCGGCAAGTACAGTACTCGGGCACGGTGCCCGGGCACCAAGTGTGAACGATGCCTAAGGGTCCGTGTATGGCTTTGTGCACACTTGGTGCCCGGGAACGATGCCCAAGTACGGTTCTCACTTGGCGCCAATGCAAACACACACTTTCTTCAAGTACTCAACTAAGAATTCGGGCTCGGTGTCGGTGCCCTGACACAAAAGTACAATAAAGTGGATAGCAGGTCCCTTTTTCACACGTTTTCTGTAAGTTCTGCTGTAAAATCTCACCAGGAAAAATGACAGCGTATATACCACAAAGAACACCAAGGTAACGGAGACAAGATAAATGATAAAACGTCCATTACGCAAAACGCTTGGTGGAGGAATGTCCTCAACATTCTGCTCAGATTCTTCTTCGTTTCTTTCGATAGTACCTACGGTAGCATTCGATCTAGAGTCGTAAGAGCACGCCAGTGGGGTTGCCAAGAAAAACAATATTGCCCATCCTCTAAGGGCATTTTTAAATTCATAATTTGAAAGAAGAACCTTGGTGATTTGTGTCACGATGAACATGCCAACACTTGATGACGAGGCTGTTATTCCAACCGCAAGAGAAAGCCACTTCTCAAAGTGATTCAGAACAACTAAAACACTGCAGTGGTAGGAAATTGCTGAACCCAATCCTCCAATTACCGAGAACATAAAAAAGAAAAGCCAGAAATTGTCTGTAAACGAGCTTGCGCAAAAGCCGATGGAGATTATTAGACACCCAGTTATGGCTGTGATTCTAAATCCGAAACGTTTAATCAGGCGAGTTGCCAAGGATCCAAAAATATAGGAGTGTGCAATGTAGAGCGAACCAATCCAAGCTGAAATTTCAGAATAGAAGTAAAATCAGTGCCCTGACATGATTATTTCAACTATGTTAAACCACAATAAAGGGTAGACTTTAAACCGGCTAATAAAGTGGAACCTCGATATAACGAACCTCTCTATATAACGAAGTTCGCTTGTTATAGCGAAAAAATTTTCCCAGGCCTTGTCACTTCATTATATCGAGGCTCCACCGTACTTTATTGTGCTCAATCTAAAGAAAATCTAAAAAGATACTCATCTTTTTTAAATCACTAAAACTATTCCAGACGAAGAAAGAATTCTTTCTGGTGGATTCTAAGACATTTTGCAAAATTAGAGGAACTCTTACCCGTAAATCAAGGCACAATAACGCCGTGTCGAGACTGCGATTCTCTACAGTGCAATGTATTATTTTTGAAAACATTTGAAAAATCTAATCGCAGAAACTATACATCCAGACGCTAAAGAGAAGGTTGCTTTTCGGCATTTAGCTTGTTCAAAACGTGCTCGACGGTCAGACAGGCTCCTCACTAAATATTTCAGTGTAAAACTCGTGGTGATTCAGTTCCTGGCGGTGCCCATGCAAGCAAAGCTATACAATACGTCGAAATATATATAATCGTCAGTTTTTTTACGCGATTGAAACTGAGGATTTTTCATGTAACACCTTCTCAACCAACTTTTTACTCTCAAAGACTACCAATGGGAGCAAGGGATGGCGCAGTGGTGAGAGCGCTCGCCTCCCACCAATGTGGTCCGGGTTCAAATCCCGGCGTCGACGCCATATGTGGATTGAGTTTGTTGTTGGTTCTCTCCTTTGCTCCGAGAGGTTTTTCTCCAGGTACTCCGGTTTTCCCCTCTCCTCAAAAACCAACATTTCCAAATTCCAATTCGATCAGGAATCGGGTAGACGAAGAACCACTTTGTGGATGTGCTACCTCCAAATCATCATCATCATCATTATTATTATTATTATTATTATTATTATTATTATTATTATTATTATTATTATTATTATTATTAAACCGTGAATCAACATTGGGAAGAGGGCGTAACGTTACAAGTGTTTCACTATGTGACGAGTATTCAGTTTATTGTGTGTTCGGCTGCGAAGCCACGGACACTTCAGTTGTCCTTATCACTTACAAATTCTAAACGAAGATAAAATTCTTTCATAGTGACATAGTAACATTTTCATGACTGCCGGGTATCAAGTCTTAACTGAGAACGAACGTCGCTTTAGGCTTGGAAAAATTGGAAATGGTCAAACAAAAACCTCCCCGAGGAGGTAAAGTTTGGGGAAAAAATTGCAACCACGGTGCTACAAATAGTCCCAATCAGTCACTATCGCCAGGTACAGCTGTATCACCATGTCAAGCCTCCAACTCTTCTTCGTCCACTCTTTTACTGAATTGGGGCACACTGTTTTTAGGACATTATACTTTGAGCGGAAACAAGGCTCATGTGAAGTTATGAAAATTAGATTTGTGCAACAGAGGTGACACATTGCGGACTCGGTTCTTTGACTTGGATTAGGCTTAGCTACATAATTCCGGAATTTTGTATTCCTACCGACCAAGAGAGGGCTCAGTCCGCTCACATGTAGAGCAGTGTCTAGCGTACTGTCCAGTAAACACAACAAATTAGCGGTTTCTTTTCATCAGAATCATCTTCACTATAACTTATCAGCGGTTATTCACCAAAAGAGGACCTTGAAATTTTTTGAGAATTTTCGGGGATTTTAGAGAGTTTTTGGAGAATTTAAGACGTTTCTAAAGCAATTTTAGAGTTTTTTTCGGGAAATTCCGGAAAGAATTTTAGGCCATACTTCAGGAACTAATTATGTAGCTAAGCATATAGCTTGGAAGGTGACGAAAAGTATGTTTTTTCGTGTGGTGTAAGCAGGTGCAGTAAATTGGCAGGTTTATCAATGCCAACTCATTCACCCCTTTATCAACTCCTTCACTAATGAAGACAGATTAACGGCCGAGGGTACCCCCTTATATAAGCCATATAGGTATGTTCCCCCGCCCCCCCCCCCCCCCAAAAAAAAGGTATTGCTTTTGCGTCTCCTCGGGTCCGATGTGTTTTCGCCCATTCAGCAAGCACGATATATCAGATGTATTGATGTCAGCATTAGCAAGTTTCAAAAAAACATGCCTTTGTAAATTTTCAGCTTGCGTAAGGTTTCTTGATGTTTCTTGTACCATTTTATGAAGATGTAAACTGAAGTCACCGCAAAATGGGAACTTAAAAAAGAGTATAATCCATTTATCTCGAAACATAATACACATGACTTACACGACCTTTATTTTCCTAAAGGTGTTTTGAATACTAACGAACACAGTAAATGTGAGGGGCAAAAACAGTTTTAATATGAATGAACCATAGGGTTTAATTACTATAAGGGTCAATTATTGTGCATTGAAATGAATCGCTTAAAAAGAGAGAGTTCGCTTGGAGATGTGATCAGAGGTAAACAAGGGCACATTGTGCGTTACGTTCATTCAGTCTTTTTAATATCCAAGGACTGTGAATAGTGTTTCCATATTGTTTAGCTGGCACAAAAACTTCGGAGGAGTTATAAAGCGGCATAGTTATCTGCCATGAAGAAAAGTTAGTCATGGGTGTCGTGAGACAAACAGCGAACTCGAACGAATTTTTAACTCATATCGGTATCAGGTAAAAAAATTTTCATCTATTTACATTGTTTAAAGTGGGTGCTTATGAAAGCAACATGCGAGCGAGAAATCATTTAAAAGTTTTTTAGGTCACAAAATGCAAAGGATGTTATTCCTTTAAGTTAGAGAAAGATACCAAGAGGAAAATCTTAAAACTGAATATTTTTTATCTTGTGGAAAAAATAGTACGTTTTCATGTAGCTGTAGACCGCAAATTAGGATCGTCTATTTAAAGTCTTAGTGCAGTCAGTTAGGTCCCTGGATCGGGATCAATGGGCAGTTGGCTGTCTCTTTTATTAAACTTCTGGGTTTCATCCAATACAATACTTCTGTCTAGTGTAAATTAGCCCAGTGGCGAGAAGCTGACCTTGTCGCATTTTCTGCTCGTAGAACGACAATTATTTTGGGAATTTCCAGTTACGTCAAATTAGTCACGTTATACTGTCACGCTTGGGAGAAAGAGGGATTCGGGGAGGGGTGCTTGAAAATAATGCAAATCGTTTCCTGCTTAGAATTAATGACTAACTTGTTTATTTTTATTCATAATGGCGGAATTCAAAAGTTATTATACAGCCCCCACTTAAAAATGGTACTCATTTTTTTTGTTACCGAAAGTCTTTCAAGGGTACAATGCATGTTCTGAATGAGTTAATGTTTCAGTCTCACATGAGATTCTATCTCACGCAATGGTCGGCGAAAAGGTTTTATAGTAGCCTGAGTGTGTATAGCCGCCCCCTCCCCTCAGAAAAAATAGCCCCTTGGCAGCCCAGTTAAAAATCGCCTTTCGGCGATTCTTGTTTTTCTTTGCATCAGACCTGCACGCAAAACCTAATCACGCGATCCGCGAGAAACGAGGGCATACAAGTAAGCCCGATGGTAAGCCCGATCGAGAAGAAAAAATATATATTCTCTCGTCTCGTCTCGATCCCTATATAATAACATCGTTGTTTGCAATCGCACTGGATGAGATCAAGAACTAGACGGATTTTAAGAGAAAAGGGGGACTGCAAGCAGTCTACGGTGTAGCAGACTACCGGCTCCCGGGTCCGGCTACACAGCCCTTCTTTGTGTCGTCACGCAAGCCTCAAACCTCAGAGAACTATAAATTCGTTACGTAATCGTTCTTGAGACCCTTTCGGCTTTCCGGTATAAGTCACAGCAAATATATAAATAAATTTGAAGTTGAACTTAAACTAATTGATGTATACTGTTTCTTTTCTTTTCCTCTTGAGCCGCCGCATGCCGAGATAAGCATTTTGATCATTTTAAATTCGACATTGTTTTGCCTGTTTTAACACGCAACGATGATTTTTCACACCGGTGAAACATTTTGGAAATTATTCGAGTCTTTTTTAGGTTTTGTGCAGTCGAAATGATTGTTTGGATTGATACGAGGAATGTGCTGTTTTATGCTCGTACTGAGATTCTTCCGTTTTCCCAGATTACATATCCCTAGGCCTACTTACTAAACGAACTGTTGTCGGTTAAGTTATGTATATAGAGCTCAACAAAAGATTTACCAGTTATCGCAATGCGCTGCCTGAAATGTCTCAGCAGAGAAGGCAAGAACAGTCCAAAGCTATAGTAGCTTCCATTGTTGAGCGTCATAATTACAAACGCAGCGAAACAAACAAACCAAGACCAGGGACTATCCTTTCGACACCTTGCCTCAGCCATTTCACTGACAACCTGTCGCCACGTAATTTATTTTCAATATGTTTTAGTAAATGATTATTCAATTCGACCCTCGACATAGAACCCTCGACCCTCGACAAAAAGATTTGGTGAGTCTATCTTTTTGTCGAGGGTCGAGGGTCGTGGGTTCCTTGTCGAGGGTCGAGGGCAACAATTTTTTTCCAATTCTTTTTTTATAAAAATAAAAATGTGTTGTTGTTGTTTTTTTTTATTATTATTAAACTAGTGCGTGGACATTCGAATTCGCTTAAAAGCAAAGAACCTGTGAAGGTAGACAGGTCATGCCTAAAAAAAATTATCATAGGGCTTAGTGAACAGGCAAGGGCCAATTCGAGGAAACACAACACGATCACGATGTCTCAGCAAATGTTTTACTATTAATGTACCATAAAAAAGTAAATTCCTACAAATAGCGAAAAAATAATAGTCACAATACAGACAAACTACCTAAGGGCCACTGCAAAACGAAATTAAAGAAAACGATGAAAACGAAGCCGCTTACCAAATGCTGAGGAAAACAAGGGTTGGTGGTTAGGGAAACCGAGAAAAAAGTCTACTACCGTGAACATTGTTACACTCTGATAGACACGTAAACTCTGGTAAAAAAAAGGGGCGAGGTAACAAACTATAACCAAATTTACATACAGAACGTAACGAAGGAGCCTAATTGACAAAATACCGGAGAGCGAAAAGAAAAAGAATACACGATAACAAGTAAGTGTGAGAAAACGAAAGCAAAATGAAAAAATTTGCCCCATCACTTAGGCTTATATTTCAGTCACGTCTGCCTCTTCTCTGCCTTGCATGGCTATTTAGTGGGGTAGTTTGAATATGGATATTTCACCGATTCTATCGCCCGTCCAAAAAGCAATCAGTGTCATCTACATAAAGATGTAGCTCTCCAGTTGAAACACTGTCAGCAAAATCGTTTACATAAATCGAAAACAGACGTGGGCCTAGAAGGGAACCCTGCGAAACACCATACGACGGACTGATCGGAGTTTTGATTTTACCTCATTTAGTTTATTTATTTATTTTATTTACTTATTTTATTTTGAACAATATTTAGTCAAGGGTGCCCAGTTCAGCGAGGCTGGTTTGAATGGGGCCCTGATAAAAAGAAAAAACAACACAAAAAACAATAACAGATTAAAGAAAATGGAACAACTAAGTATAGCGAAAGTATTGGAGGCTCAGTTTGGCATGGATCTTAAGTGCCTTTTTAGGCCAAACCCCGGAACTTATTTAAATCATGCTCGCTCCTCAGGTTCAGAGGAAGCGTGTCCATCTTGGCTCCGCTGAACCTGAAGGAGCCCTGGTACTTAGTTGTTCGAGCTAGCGGCAGACGGAGGAAATCTCTATGGTGCGTGTTACATGAATGGAAATCGCGCGCGTGGCTAAATTCATTAAGTAAATATGCTGAAGCCAGGCCATGAAGGCTCTTAAACACTAGCATGCACTTTAGATAGTCCCACCGGGACTGGACCGTAGGCCAACCGAAAGTGTAAGATATCTGCGATTGTGAGACTGTGTAGCCTTCAATAATACTGGCGGCACGTCCCTGCAGGTTCTCCAAGTACTCTCGGTCAGCCTTACTGCAGGAGTCCCATACGACATCACAATAGTCGAATACTGGAAGTATCATGGCGTTATAAAGTGTTAAACACGACCCACGCGGAATGACGTTGCGCACTTTACAAAGCATGCCGAGCTTTGCTGATATTTTGCGCCCGATTTAGTCTATGTGGTCATTCCCCGAGAGGTATGGATCCAGCATAACGCCAAGATACTTAAACTGATAGACTCGTGACAGGGCAGCGTCTCCTGCCCTGACTGTGAAACTATCAACTACGGCAAGCCTTTGATGTGTACCAGTCAACGTATATAAAATCGTGCTGCATAACTGCATAACTTGGCCTACCCAGCCAAAGCGCGCATTTTACACATACTAAACTTCAATTTATTAGAATCTAGATCATTCCACGTGCCAGTATTGTGGAACATCTCTAAACATTGCTCCTTGATACCACCATTAGGTTCATCAGGACCCCAGTTAGTATACTGTCCCCACTCCTCTCCGTCAACCCAGACCCAAGTACCGTCTGTTGCCAAATCGTTAGCCCCCATCCATATGTCACCTCCACCTGATGCAGGGATAAGTGACAGTACAAATTCATTTTCATCTTTTGAGTGAATGGTTACAAGGTGGGAATCCAGAGCTTCGCAATGTGTTTTGGCCTTTGCCCAGGTTCTTTGCTGCTGGAAAAACTTGTAACAGTGACTGCTAAATGCCCGCCATCCATCTTCATAGTTGCAGAGAGGTACTGTAGATTCAATAAGCAGCAAAACTCTGTGAGTAGACTAAGAGTAGTCCCCATTTTTCCTCAGGGATAGTAGAGCGAGCGTGAAAATCACCCCACGCCTTTCTCGCGTGCTAGCGTTTCGCTCGCTCTACCGTGATCCCTGAGGAAAAATCGAGGCTACTCGTAGTCTAGTCTTTGAGTAATATTTTCAATAAACTAGGGAGAATTACGGTCTATTTATGTATTTTTTGGAATCTCTCCCACTCGTCTCATTCGTTTCAAAGGCAAGTTGTTGTTTCTCGAAATAGTCTTTATGCCGTAACTGTTCATCAGTAGGATGCCTAAAATGTGCGCAATTTCACAATTGGTTTCGGCTCCATGAAATCCTATTCCAGTTGTAGAACATTTTAGAAGGAGCCATCCAAAATGTGATCAGTCAGTTACTGACAAGGCCTATGAGTAGGAAAACAGTCTAAAGAAAATGTAATGCGTTGAATAACTAGGTAAATTTGCACGTCAATTTAATAGAGACTTAAAGATCTAACGACGCCACGGTTACCTTACCTTTTTGAAAATTTCAGCCCGAAAAAAGGCTCCCGAAAATTCTAGTTGACCTTTTTAGGGTAAAAATCTTTTAAAAATGGGCAATTACACCATTTTTTAGATGTTCGAAAATACTAGAGCTATCTCTATTGAAAT
Organism: Porites lutea; assembly: GCF_958299795.1. Taxonomy (NCBI): domain Eukaryota; kingdom Metazoa; phylum Cnidaria; class Anthozoa; order Scleractinia; family Poritidae; genus Porites; species Porites lutea. The sequence goes on along the minus strand of NC_133211.1, from coordinate 20,294,657 downwards.
TTTACAACAAATGTTCCGAAAATTATAGATCTCAAATCGGCTTCCGAACAGATATTTTCCGAAAATTGACGTTGGGTGCCCCTGATCTGAGAAGCAGTGCAGATCTGCATGAAGCCTTGATACTTAAGACGTGCATGGCATGTCTCACGAAACGGGACAAAAAAGGGTTCGCTATACCTATATCTACCTAGGTTTTTATTTTCAAGAGGTGCATGACGTACTATTATGTTCCTTGCTGTTGCCAGGGTCTTTCCAGTGAAACCCTGGCAACGAGGCTTTTTATGCTATCCATGCAGACCCCATCGCCTAGTTTGCTTATTGGCGAGACGAGATTGCAATGCTTTTCTGTTACTTCTAAGGATTCTCTGGAGCGCATACAATCCACGCGGAGGTATGTTATGCGGTGGTAGATTGGCGACCCGATGGTCAACGGTTGTATTGACCTAGGCTGAGACTCCCCATCCGTGCAGTTTTTTTAGTCTTCTGGGATTTATTATTGGTTCTTATATTATTGCGCGAGGATGATTACTCATGCAACTGCCAACCTGTGGGAGGCAGGGGAATACAGGGAAATACAAGACAAAACATAAATATGCGATAAAAAGATGAAAGTTTTGAGGCTCCTGCCACCTTTCGCGCTAATTTTGAAATAGAAGGCTTTCAAGCATCGAATCCGTCAACAAAAAAGCGATCTTTTGGACTATGTTTGAAGAACTATCGTAACTCTTATGTACTTGAACTCAGATAGAGTGCATTAGTGGTTACATACTTTCGCATTGTTGCCCAGTAAATTGTGGCTTGCAGAGACAGCTGGAAGAGTCATCGTCGTAGTGCGCAATACAGGAAGCTCCGTTCTGACATGACTCCGTCAAGCAAGGAGTCTGAAAATAAGAGTTGGCGACTTTTAAAACCATAAAAATATATTATAATAACAAACTTGGCGTGAGAGGGGAAACGTCAGGAAAATTTTTCTAAATGGTCTGTATTGAGTCTTATATTTTCTTGTCAACTCAGTGGAAAGCCGGGGAATTAAATTTAAATACATTTGAAGTTTCCTCGAGATTGAAGCACAAACAGTGTTCACAGCTGGATACCCCGCTAATGGAAATGATAATTGTAAGCGAAGAGGATCTTGCCAAGGTTACCGTGTGCCGAGTAGTGCTTGGTCCGCCTAAATTATTGTCCGTTAGGAAGAGCTTCGATTGTATTCAGCTAAGGCCGGAGTTTCTTCAGGGTTTTTCTTAGAATTTTGTTAGTTGCTTAATTTTGATGCCACCATTAAAGTTATCTAGAAATCAAGAACATTCTCTCTTGTAGAAATCTAGCACCTATAACCCCATTATCGCGTTTCAAATCTATCGAAAAGCATAACAGAATTAAAATAAAATGAAGAAAAGAATATTCAGGGTGAGGCCTGCAAGGGAAGTTGAAGAAGTGTTCAGTACTTACTTACATTTGTTTCAGTTACACAATAATGGCGCAAAAATGTGTTTTGCAAGGGAACCACAGCATCGAATTCTTCGAACTTTTAGAAAAAAGAGCGACTGCGAAATGGGTTCTTCTGTAATCGCAGTAAGGTACAGGTACACTAATCTAGTTCTAACACAACAACATAAGAGTCAAAGCAAATTTATATGCAGGATACGGTGCGTGGGCTGTAAGAAGCTAAACACGTCTGTACTGGAGTACTGTCTTTTGAAAATACTCACCCATCTCGACAAATGGTGCGATGAGGCATTTTCGAGTAAGGACCGAGAGGTGGTAAACATGTCCGTAAATAACAACTCGCACCAAATTGAGCCATCATGAGGTACAGAGCCCACATTCAGAGATAAACATGTGTTGAATGTTAAGCATTCCCAAATACAGTCATCGGAAGTAACAGCCTTAGTTTCCGTCTTGTTCTCTACAACAAGATAGCGAAACTGGTGCCGTACAAAGTTATCATAGCTAACGAGTGCGTCATCTACCGATGTGGTGCTTAAAGGAATTTCTTTAGTTTCACTTCGATAGCTTATATAGAAGAAAAAACAACATTTCTGAAGGAAATTTGGAAAAAATTGCATCTTGAACTTATCAAATTAACTCGGACTAGGTCTGCTGATATATCCAAATGACAATTCGATGTAAAAGACTCCTCATTACCATTTTTTCTTTTAAAGAAGTCAATTAGAGTAATGCATTATTAATTTTTCGGGAAATTACTAAATACGGGGGTGTACCACAATCAGTGTGCAAGGTTTTTTAAGTAGTGTAATATAATTGAAGTGGATTTATTTGTGACATACGCCTATAGCGGTCGCATTGGCCCGCTGGGATCTTTTATTGTTTTTAGTAATCATCATATGCTAAAGGCAAGAAAATAAAAGTATGCATTTACGCATGCTGAAATTAAAGATAATTTGGATGATTGCTTGAAGCGTTTGCGGTCGGGTGGTGTATCACCAAGTGACGTAAAACATAGTAATGAAAAGAACCACAAGAAATAGTACCACCATTATAGCACAATAGCTTACCAGCAATGGTTTCCATAGCACCAAGAAACGCCCTCAGTATCAGGCAATTTCCGAGTTACCCAAGGCTCTGTTTCAAATCGAGGTAAAGTGCGAAGCATTTGTGTGAAAATGATTTTCTTATTCTCTCATTTTCAGACCAGAAGAAAGGTTTTGCACGTTGCCTTGTTTTGAAAGTGATATTTTTTGGAACTCAAAAATGGCCTTTTCTTAAAAAACGAAAGCAGGACGGCAATAAAGAAGCTTAACTTAAAAGGGACTCAGTGCTTACTGATGATGTTCCGTGAAACTGTCTCTTCTTCCTTACAAGCAAATCTTTGCTGACGTAGGAGCCCCGCTATCTCGTCCGATCGTTTGTCGTATATAGTTAGTCTACTTTCTTGTATTTTGTCACACTTAACATTTTACACTCTTCAGTATTCTACTCGGGCCCGTCCTAATTGACCTCAGCTGTTGCAGTGCTCCTGCCTACCCCCTTAGTTAGTTTAATTACGTGATATGTTTTTTTTCTTCCTCGCCGAAGCTAATAAAATAAAAATGAAATAAAGTATAACGTAATTAAAATTTCTTCGGACAGGGAATTCCTCCAAAACTGTTCATTATTTTGGACTCAAATTTTCAGACATAACTAATAAGATTCAGAAGCTCTACCAATATTTCAGAAGCTCTACCAATATTCAGAGATTTTGTCTAAATAGTTTGATCATAGAATGAAAACTGTATGTGAATGTGGCAAGAAATGTAAGGACTATAAGCAAAGATTCGCCTACAGCCTCCTTCGCATCCCTGCCCACACAAAGAAAGATTGCGTAGGAAAATACCGTACCATGCTGCTTTCTTTTAAGTTATATTGGCTATGTAGATAATTGCAACGTGGCTTCCCAGCCCGCACTGACTCCGAGGTGAAATGACCAAATTTTAAGTTTACTTGAGGACGGGTACCGCAGCGAGGCAATAAAGAGTCGGTTTAAGCTTCACGTTTGGGGCAAATGGCAAATTCAAGTTGACAATTTCTCAAAATAAAAAATGAGCAGATAAAAACGGTTCAAAACAATTCCCATGGATAAAAAAAAAATGCATTAAACTTCTAATTTATGCGTAGAAATAATGAACAGTAAACGACAAGTAAAGGGGAAACTTGGTCGCGTGGTATAAATTCTCGTTTGCCGTTTGCCGTAACGTGAAGCTAACCTTTCTACTAAATTCTGAATTTTCAACTCGGAGGTGGTTTCCTTTTTTCAACTAGTAACTGGCGACCTGGTGTTATCGCGAAAAAGGTTTATAGGATGTGAACAAGAGACTATAAAGGGGACAGAGAGGGCATGCCCCATACACACCCTATTCCATAGGTAATTCGTCTCGAGTTATTTTTAGAATCGGGATAAAGTTACCTCGCGCGAGACGTGGATGTTTCGTGGAGGTTTCGCATGACCAAACGCCGTGCAAAACATGTCGACCGAGAGGCAATGAAAGCGTAAAAAGATCGAGAGCATTCTTGAATATTGAAGCGAAATGAGTCGGCGCTCACCTGGGAAAAAGGAATCGCTGGACTCTTTGACAACCCGTGAAATCAGTTTAACACGAAGTTGTCGTAACCTCAGTGCTTTAATAAAATGAGAAATTTCGCCGGTCTATTGAAACCGGTCGTTTGTACAATTTAGGGAGTTTAAGATCCAACGACGCGGACGACAACTAGAACGTCAAAAAAACAATAGGTTTAATTAGCAAAACAACAACTTCGCACGTGCAACACACTTTTTTGTTCATTTCTTTCCCGTTTTTGCACGACTACGACGTGAAAATGCCTAATTTCGCGTTTTATGGAGGACGTAAATAAGCAACGACGAAATTTTATTTCTCTTTCTGAGCTTAAATATGGTCCCTTGAAATTCAGCTTTAGGAGGGTTCGCCTACAATTGACAAAGTAAGTGGGTAGGAATCGCTATAAAGACTGAAAAAAATAAACATGAAACCAGAAATTGCTCTCTTCAAACTGTAAATTATAAATGATCCTGAGAGAATATTCAGTGTGTTAAGGATTTCCCTGCTCTACCGTTAGCTCAGTACAAGAGAGGAAGAGCGATTCTTTTTTAATTTCGGTTTCGCTGACACAGCTTTCGCAGAAATCTCGCTGTAGTCGTTTTCGTCGACAAAAGGAATAGCAAAATCGCTCTCCGCGTCTTCCCCCATTTTGTTCTGCGTCATTTCGTGAAGGACGCGTGGCTCTCAGCGTGGGTCATCCACGCGGAACACATTCGCGCTATGTGATTGGCTGTTGTCTAATCCCCCTTGAGATCTGTGGTGTTAAAAATAACTCGAGACGAATTACCTATGGAATAGGGTGTATATGGGGGATACCCTCTCTGTCCCCTTTATAGTCTCTTGGATGTGAAGTATATTTTTTGCCGCGTTTTTATTTGTCACCGTTGTCGGATCTAAGTCGTTACTGAATGAGCTTGAATGGCAGGACGCAGTGCCGGATCCACACCTTGAGATAAGAGGGAGGGGAGGGCGCTCATCCAGACCCTTAAATAAGGGGGTGGGGGGGGGGGGCGGTCATCCAGACCCTTAAATAAGGGGGGAGGGGAGGGCGCTCATCCAGACCCTTAAACAAGGGGGTGGGGGGGGGGGCGGTCTCCCCCACTTGGACATTACCTACAAAAACGAAATTGTTGAGGTTAAAGTTACATCATAATGGCGGTGACTTGCGGTGTTTTTATACTTTGAATACTATGTTCACTGAAACTTAACGATTTTATAAGAAAGTTGAATCTTCGGAGGGTGACTCCGTTAAAAAAAAAACGGAAATGAACACCATTTCACTTGGGAATGTAAACTGAAGATTTTGGTCTTACGTTACCAATACCAGCCTGCGGGTAAGAGCCGAAAAAAGCGTCTGTTCCCCGCAGACTATACCAATACAGGTAGCGCTTAGGATAGTGTAAGGAGATAACAACTATCAAACAATAAAAAAAGGCCGTCATACTGTTATTGTTGTCACTTATTTGGTTGTCCGTTTCAGTATGGTTTCTTTCAGGGGTCAAATAAAGCTTGAACCACTGCTGTAGGGTAATTTCCTGACCAGGCATTCTCATCCCTTTCATATGGGAAAGCCTGAGTTCTAGAAAAAAAAGGGAGAAAGACTGAAACCTGGGTACTAGTGTCTAGTTACAAAAATCCAACATGGCGTCCTGCCACATCAAGAACAATCTCGCCGCTTTGAGGCAGCTTCCTCGAGTTGCTTTGAACAACATCAGGGATTTACCGGATGCTTTTATTACGGTAGGTGCTTATCTTATTCTTTTTGTTTAATATTCAAAATGGTAGGCCAGAATTGAATACGCGTACCACTAAATTGAAGCGCTATAATATAATTCATGGGCACTTAGGTTGCCTGTTTTATCCTATGAACGATAGTGTGGAGTCAGACATAGAAAATACTTTAAAAAAAAAGGTCTTATTTCTTCCGAAGAGAGCTCTACGATTTATGTATTTTGCAAGCAGAAACTAAGTGATCGTGCCATACTACCAAATAATAATAACCCGCCGTATTCAATCGATGCAAATCGATGATCGGAAACTAATCGATCAATCGATATCAATCGATAAAATTAGTTAATTGGTATCGATTGGTATTGATCAATCGATGATCAGTTGATGACCACACAAAAACAGTTCATCAGTTGCTATCGACTGGCACAGCAACCTTGAACAGATGTCACGCACACTACCTGCCCGATCATCCGCCATTTTTAGGAAGCCCTGGGGATGAAATTGGTAAAACAATTCTGACCCAGTCTAGTCAACGCAAAGAATATACCTTGTTGCACAAAAGAGGTGTAAGAGTTGCCTCGAGCAACCCTAACCTCTTGAGTGTTCTCCAAACTTGTTAGAGTGCTTCATATCTTGACATACGCACACGAATCACGAATTACAACATGTAAATTGGCTGCCACCGAGGACTATCTTGTGTTCTAACTGGTCCTTATGGCATAAAATTAAATTTTGGTGCTGTCCAATTAACCTTATAATAAAATAAAGGTGGAGTAGGTGGACGACTGTGTCATTTTGTTTGGGAAGAATTTGTTTTCCAAGCCTAATCTACTATGATCAAGAGCCATTATGCTCTTGACTGTGATCAAAGATGATTGCTATTTTGGGGGTGTACATATAGGGCTATTAACTCAAAGTAAGATTTGTTTCACTCTTGGACTGCTAGCAAATTATTTTTCTCTGAAATCAGTTAGCCTTTCCCTCAAAAGTCACATGAATGTGCTATAAAGTTAACTGATTTGTGGATTACAAGTTTCTTTTGTTTGAGTTAAATTATAAATTTATAACTGCGCTTTTCACAAACATGCGAACTCTAAAGCTCAAAAGCCGCCTTCACAATTGTGTTTTTCGCTGCGGTCAATCATAATTACGATCACAAGCAACAAACCTTGAAACACAGAAACTCACAAAATGGATCGAAATCCACCAATCAGAAATCACAATCCATGACCTTTTGAACCCGTTGAAGTAAAGTTTTGTTTCCTAAGAGGTCCGTTAAGATGATTGATGGCAGCGAAAAATGCAATCGTTAGTTGGCTTTTGAAATTCAGAATTCGCATGTTTGTGAAAAGCGCAGTAAAGAGAGTTTTGCTTTTAGCTCTGGCTAAATCAATATGTTGGATTAATAAGATGTTGTTGTTCAATATTAAACCTCAACTTCAACTTCATTGCTTCTATCCCACATTAAAATTTAATTTAACTTTTATTTAATAAAAGTTGTGATATTCTTTTATCATCAATTCAAGTGAAATAGAGCCACATACTTTAATACAGACACCTCTGTCTGTAATGTGGCCACTTGGCTCTGTCCCTTTGTTCTTTGTATTATGGAGGTTTGACTACTTTACAAACACCTTTGTAATGCAGACACTTGATTCTGTCCCCTTAGTGTCTGTATTAAGGTGGTTTGACTGTAATACAGACACCTCTGTCTGTAATGTGGCCACTAGGCTCTGTCCCTCTGGTGTTTGTATTATGGAGGTTTGACTGCTATACAAACATCTTTGTAATGAGGACACTTGGTTCTGTCCCTTTGGTGTCCGTATTGAAGTGGTTTGACTGTAATACAGACACCTCTGTCTGTAATGTGGCCACTAGGCTCTGTCCCTCTGGTGTTTGTATTATGGAGGTTTGACTGCTATACAAACACCTTTGTAATGAGGACACTTGCTTCTGTCCCTTTGGTGTCCGTATTGAAGTGGTTTGACTGTTATACAGACACCTCTGTCTGTAATGTGGCCACTAGGCTCTGTCCCTCTGGTGTTTGTATTATGGAGGTTTGACTGCAATACAAACACCTTTGAAATGTGGACACTTGCTTCTGTCCCTTTGGTGTCTGTATTAAAGTGGTTTGACTTGTAATACAGACACCTCTGTCTGAAATGTGGCCACAAGGCTCTGTCCCTTTGGTGTTTGTATTATGGAGGTTTGACTGCTTTACAAACACCTTTGTAATGTGGACACTTGGTTCTGTCCCTTTGGTGTCCGTATTGAAGTGGTTTGACTGTAATACAGACACCTCTGTCTGTAATGTGGCCACTTGGCTCTGTCCCTCTGGTGTCTGTATTATGGAGGTTTGACTGCAATACAAACACTTTAGTAATGTGGACACTTGCTTCTGTCCCTTTGGTGTCCGTATTGAAGTGGTTTGACTGTAATACAGACACCTCTGTCTGTAATGTGGCCACCTGGCTCTGTCCTTTTGGTGTCTGTATTATGGAGGTTTGACTGCAATACAAACACTTTTGTAATGTGGACACTTGGTTCTGTCCCTTTGGTGTCTGTATTAAGGTGGTTTGACTGTAATACAGACACCTCTGTCTGTAATGTGGCCACTTGGCTCTGTCCCTTTGGTGTCTGTGTTCAGGACATTGGACTGCAACAGATACCCCTGTAATGTGGACACCTGGCTCTTTCCCTGAGGTGTCCATATATTTAGGAGGTTTGACTGTAGCATCATACCAGAGCACAGAGCACTTACAAGGAGGTTTCATTTTTGAATGTTCATGCCATGTGATTATTTTAATCCACAGGATCAAAGGTACATGTAAGAACTACATTTACTAAAGGTCTCTATAACTGACTGTGGAAAATTACACTCCCAAGCATTCTTTTTTGTTCCAGCATGTGGGACGAATAGTTGCCTGGTACCAGGCTCCACGCACTCGGCTTGCTTCACTCACCATTTTTTTATGCCATTTCACTCCATTTTTTGCCATTTTTTCCTCACATCAGAGTCTGGTACCAAGCTAGACAAAAAGGGCACAGAAGTTCACAAGAATTTGACCCTCAAATGAGTTGCAGAGATAAGGTTATTAGGGACTTTAAGATCCAATGGCGCAACGGCAATGAGAACGTTGCTTAAAAAGTGAATTTGCATTCTTTCAGTATGTATTTCAATTATTCCTACCCACTTACTTTGTCAATTTTAGGCGAACCCTCCTGGAGTAGAATTCCTAGCATGGCTTAAAATAATTTTTGGACAGTGGCTGGCATGATGACTGACCAACGAAATTTTTGCTCAGTCAAGTCTCGTTTTCAGACTGGTCAAAACAACCCGGGAAACAATGGGAAAAAAGTGAACTAATCCTTGTGTAATTTTCTATTAATGAACATGATTGTATTTTTACAAAGAGACAAAATCTAAGATTTACATGTGACTTTTTGGCTGTTTGTTCAAGAATAGGAGTCTGTGTGACCGGTCAACATGATCGGCAAGTGGAACTTTTGGCCGGTCAAGACACCATTGTGACCGGACATTGTCCATTGACCGGCTGTTATTCTGAGCCCTGCCTAGGGACCATATCCAAGTTCAGAAAGAGAACTAAAACTTCATCTTTGCTTGTTTAAGTCCTCCATAAAACGTGAAATTTGGCAATTTCATGTCGTAGTCATGCAAAAACAGGCAAAGAAATGTCAAGTGTGATGCACAAGCAAAGTTGTTGTTTTGCTTATAAAACCTACTGTTTTTTTGACATTCTCATTGTTATCTGCGTCATTGGATCTTAAAGTTGCCATTTATATCCCACAAATTACTGTAGAATTGTTGGCATCATTATGTTTAACTTAGCAGCAGATATACTTATGTTTGATAGAAACAACGGAAAGGGCGTGGTCCGGGATCAGGAAGGGGCAAAACAAGTGGACGTGGCCACAAAGGACAAGGTCAGAGGAACACCAAACCCAGGCTTGGGTTTGAAGGTGGAAACACCCCATTCTATCTTGCAGTACCCAAGCATGGGTTCAAGAATACGTAAGTAAAGTTGAAATCCCATTGCTTATTTATTTATTTTAAAGCTTCCCCAAAAGGCCTGGAACACTCAAGAGCAAGCTCCAATATGAGATCTAATTTATTAAAAAGGCCAATCAAAACTAAAACTTGATTGGTGGGGATAAACATTGTGAAATTTTGCATTTTTACATCAACTTGATGTTTGATATGCCAAAAGTGTTCAAAAGTGACTATTCCAGATTATGACAAAACTATTTTTACAAAAAAGAATTGATAAGGCAAAAATATGTAATATGCTGTCTTTAGCAGCCTTTTTCACTAAGTCTGAGGGTGTGTTCCTTTGGGATAACCTGGATCAGGATTGAATCAAGATCTTTTGGATCATGGTGGCTTTAATTTGCTGGTGCATATCCTGTGAGCAGGCTCTCCTGGAGCTCCTGGGGAGTTCTGGGGTGGAGAAGGGTTTCCTTTTTTGCCCCGCCACCAAAGCACCCTGGGAGAGCTTGCTCGCAGGGTAGCTGTTGCAGTAACCTGTGATCAGGTGTTTTTTGTCAGAACTGATCAATGTAGGTGTGGATGCAACTTAAGGTGTTAGGTTTGGGTTTAGGATTCAAGTCACAGAGCTTGCGTCACTTTTGCTCACTTACAATTAAACCCTTGCTTTAATCACAGAGTATGTATATAAATTCAATCTCAACAAGGGTTTATTGGTGCCTTTGACACACCATGATTTGAGTGATCATGGTTCATAAACCCTGATCTGGATAATCCCAAAGGAATGCACCATAAAAAATAACAAACGGGACTGTTAGGCAGCAACCAGCAAAAATCACAACCTAGCCTTTGCCAGCTGGTCTGTTGGGCTTATTTTTTTTATGATTTTTTAGTTAGTATAAGATAGCAAAATCAGCTACATTGTAACTATTTCACCAACAAGTGTCATGCAGACTTCAAAAGTTTCTTACAACCTTTTAACTTGTCTTTTGACCTGTAGGAAACAAAAGTTCTTTTCACCTTTAAATTTGAACCGGCTTCAGTTCTTCATCGACAGTGGGCGTCTTAATCCTAAAGAACCTATTACAATGTATCACCTTTGGAGATCAGGGGCAGTGGGTGGAAGAATAAAGGATGGGGTCAAGTTACTTGGAACGGTAAGTCATCCTTATTTTTCTTGTACTGCCACCTGCTGAGCCCATAATTTGGAAGAGTGCCGGTCTGCTGAGTGGGAGGTCGTGATTTTAATCCTCCCTACATGATATTAGCCAAACCTAACATTGATGAGCAAGAACAATAGATTTTGCTCACTAGCATTAGGATTAGGTCATGTGAAGGTTCAGGGTTTTGACGTAAGCCTCAAAGTGTACCGGTATTATTTTTTGTAAATTTTTAGCCTTTAAGCGCTCCACTAGCTGAGTGGAGTGGGTTGCTTTGGCCAATGTATTGATGACCGAATTTTGACCCTGTGCACATTTAAGATTTTTAAACAGTATTGTTTATCCATTTTTTATTGCTGTTGTTGTTTCTCTATTGTTCGGCTTTTTACCGTTTGTTGAAGCAATAAAGATTAAAAATTTCAATGCAGGGCACTAGATTTAAATATTCAAAATGTTAGAGATATTCACTTACAAGTAAACACTTTTCCTTGAAGTAGAAGGAACATGAAATTCTTCACTGTACACTGATTGCACTGAGTATGTGAATTTCTCGTTCATTCTATTACCGCTTGCGATTAATTGCTGTTAAATTACTCACATCAATCACTTAAGGTGCTTACCAAATGTCAAAACTGGCTGGCTAGACCAATCAATTTGAAAAAATGAAATGGGCCTTTCTGGAGAGTCTTCCATTTAATCCAGCACTCTATGCGTACTATTTATGAGTTGACTCATCTGGCCAGACATCCCTGATTAAACATTAATGAAATTCTCTTTACGACTGTACCAGAGGCTACTGAACTGGTCTGGCCGACCAGTTCTGCCTAACGGTAAGCGTGAGCTAGAACAAGTCGTTGATGCCAATAGGTTTGCCTTATCTCTAGTATGTAGTTTATGCGGGAAGTGGACTTTTTGCATTCTTGTGTAGTGGTTTTGCCCACATTTTTCGGGCAATTTGTCGCTGTAAGAGTAGACACTTGACGATAAAAATTTAGTAGCGTCAAGGCATAATAAAAGGGAAAATGCCTTACTTCCGGTTGGCGTCCGTTTCTCAAAACCTTCTTTGCTTAAGCTCCCTTTGAAACATGTTCCTGGGACCTTTTTAAGTCATATAAGCAGCTGGGTAGACAAGGAACGGTAACAGAGTAAGAGAAAAATTTTCTTATCCACTTTTCCTTCGGACAAGCACTAAATTTGGTTGTCCGAAACCCAAGAGTTCTTGTCCAAAAGTTTTGCTCGAAACTCGGGCATTTAATGATCTTCTCTTGATTCACTTTACTCTTTGCTAGCATCCCAGATTTTTTCTTTTCTCGGTTGCTTTGAAAGAAAAACTAACAATGAAGACTGTAATTTTTGGACTTTTTGTGATTCCACCATTATATCAACTCTTATACTACTACATGAAAAATTACTGCAATTTGATTGGCTTAGAGCAGTGGTATTTCAGCTTAATTTGAAATACCTACATGTGAAAATTACAAACCTTTTGTGGGTAGTAGTATAAACAAATAATTGCATGATTTGTACGTGATAATTTGTACGAGCCTAACGGCTCGTGAAATTACGTATAACAATTTCGAAATATCACTCGTGGTATTTATGCCAAATATCACTACAAATCATGCTATTACCTATACAAATTTTGAGCCAGGCAATGAGTTCCGTCTTAACAGAAGTAATTTTACAGTAATTTGAGGTCAATTTTCAACTGTTTAAGTATTTTTCTAATTAAAAATTCACTTGTCCGACGGACAAGTCATGCCAAAGGTTTACATGTCGGAACTAAATTATTTTCCACCTGTCCTGGACGATCGGACATAGGTTTTTGCGCACTCTGAGGTTTGTAAAGGACTAACTATCTGAGTTATTAATTTTTGCATTTGCTGTTCTTTTTTTTTTGTAGGGGAAGACCTGGTTTCAGGCAAACGTTGATATAGAAGTTAGCCAAGCTTCAAAAACTGCAATAGAAGCTATTGAAAAACAAGGAGGAAAAATCACTTGCGCACATTATAACCGACTAGGACTACGTGTTTTGCTTAAGCCGGAGAAATTTGAAGGACGGCCAATTCCAAGACGAGCACGCCCACCGAACAAGCTAATGGAATATTATACCAACCCAAAAAACAGAGGATATCTTGCGGATCCTGTTGAACTTGAAAAAGCCAGAAATGTAAACAGACTTCATAACGAAGTGGACTGAGAATTAACAACCGTGTGTTGTAAGGTGTGAAACAATGCACACTGATCTTAAGAATTAAAATTCTGTTTTTATGTGAAGGAAGCCATGACTGGTTGTGAGCTTTTTTGCTTTTTTTCTGATTTATAGACTCGGTTCACAGCAAAGATGGGAGGACTGCCTTTTGCGCCGGTGGTGGGTTTAGTTGGCTACCGACAATGGTGGATCTCCAGAGCCACCAAATGGCAACCAAAATTGGCATCTAAAAATGCTCTGGTTTCCAGGGACCCGTTTCTCGAAAGTCCCGAAAAGCTGTTTTAGGTTTGCAGTGTTTGCCTTCAATATCAAAGTTTCAATAATTTTGAAAATGATACAATGAAAGTATCAGTTAACGCAGCAAAACTGACCGGTTTGTGAGCTAGGAACTGTGCTACTATTCAACAAGTTTTGATTTCAAAATTTTCCTTCGGACCCGAAACGTTACCGGGCCCATCGAGAAACAGATCCAGGGTCAACAGCGATAAACTTTAAAGCTCCTTAGAGACCCTTACGTACATATGTTCCATGTTGATACAGTGAGGCCCTTTTTATAGCGACCACCTGGGCAAAAAGCCATGAAAATATGGTCGCATCATTGTCGTATGGACGAGGGTTCTCGCGCGTTTGAGTTCACCTTAACTTTTCGAACGACTGCCATTGGCTCTATCTACATTTACCAATCATTTACCAGGTATTTAGATAAGAAATATGCATTATTAACCAAGCGAGGCCAAGATGGCTGGATATTAGCCAAGCTCTTTTTTGCGTTTTTATGTATTGAGACGAAGCACGTATAGAATCCAGCACCCCCCCTTCCCGCTCGGGTCTTTAAAAAACAAGATTGGTCAATAAAGGATTTATTATATGGCCAAGAAGAGAACTATCTCTGCGGAATTATCGCGGGAAATCCAGAGCTCGGATAGCCAATCAGAACACCGGATTCCGTTGCATGGTCATCACTACCCGGCGGGGTTGTCGTAAGAAAGGTTTCTAGTTCCCAGGGACAGGGTACTCCCTCTTTTGGCGAGGGAAGGCGGGGGCGGGGAGTGGCGGGTAGAGAATGAATTAGGGAATGAGGCTACTTTCCTACCTTGAATGGTCATCTGCTTTGTGCCATTTCAGACTACGCCGCGCGCGTGCAGGCAAACCCTTGAGGGCGCTATTAGCATTTGACCTCCCATATCTCTCACACTGGCATCTCCCGCAGAATAAAAGAGAAGTCGATGATCGATTGGTTTGTACTGTACAGATATCTGTTCTTTATACTTAGCAACTAGCAACATGTGTAGTAATCCCTAGCTTTTATAGTACAGTTTCGATCAAAACTTATCAATGCAATGTTCATCATGTAAGTGGTATTCAGTACTAAGTCCCGAAATTCAACAAAAAGGTGAGATCTCTCTAAACTATACAACATGAGCAACAACGTTTTTCGTCAGGTTATTTTGTTTGTATTATTGCCCTTTCGATATAAGTAAATTAAAGAACGTGAAACGAAAATATTGCGGTCTGGGTATTTTCTTTTTACGATTGAACTTGGCCTCTTTTTACATAAGCAGGTTAACTTCATCATCGGAGCAAACAAAACATTCAGCGAGCTGTGTGTTTAGCTGTTGTACCAACAGTTGTCTTAACAACAAAATAACTAGTTTTTGCATGTTGTGTGGTCATCAAATCGTCAATACCGTATTTCTAATAGCTTCTCACAGGGTGAAATGTCTGAAGAATGTATTCTGTTGTTATTTGACGTCACAGCTTTTTTCAAGATATTCTTGACCTCTTTTCACCGTTAAGGGCAAAAAACTGCGTTTTTTATGTGCTTCATTCAAGTTTCCTCTCATTTTAGGTAAGCCTCACAAAGATTAAGTATCTCTCATCTTTCTCTGTTCTGTCTGGGGCAAATGAATTTAGTCCCCGGCTAAACTGTATTGACCAGCAGTTCGCAGAAAAAAAAAATGATCGATAAACAAGCAGACCTCCTTAAATATGCGATTTTCGTACCGTTCAAAGTGAGTGGTTTTAATTTTATAATTCCACAGTTCCGTCTTAGATACTTTCTTAATATAGCAACATTGTAGACCATTTTTATGTTTTTTTTTTCTAGTTTTTGAGCCTCTATAAACTCTAAAGTGCGACAGCTTGCGACCATCAAAAAAATGATTTTTTTCACGCTTAGCTTAACGTTTCAGTTTGTTAAGTATCGAAGAATCGAAACGAAAGTTCTATTGAACGGCGGCTTTTGGTTTTCATCTACAGATTTTTCCTTCTGACCTTCCTAAGTTCCGTTATGTCTTAATTGGTTTGGATACTCTACATGCACACACAGTAAATTTATGAGCATTCACCAAGTAACTTTATCCTTTTTATTTGGGAGTCTCCGGAAAAGGAAGAAAAATATCTTCAACAAATACATGCAGGAAAGCTTACGATTTTTTTAAGGCAAGTTTGCCATCTGTTTACAATCAAAGTCAGACAGTTCGATAAGTATTTTCTGTTTGGTTATTTTCCGGACACTTAGGTGTGTTGCAGAAGGGAATTTTCCTCATCACGCAAATTGAACAGTGCAGTATTTGAAACTGGACATTTGAAAACCTTAATTGGGGGTATTGCTCGACTCGTCAAGCTGGGGAACTTCCGATGTATACCAGTATATACATATAATTTGGGAAAGAGAAATTTTGTTAGACAAGACAAAATATTCGTGTTTATTCGACCTTTCGCCACACCAACAGTGTTTCAGCTGGCTGAACTGACCGTAGTAGCAAGGTTTATCTTGTTCAGACAGCAAACTGCTAAACATGTACATGTGGGGTCCTTCAGACACACGCTATCGCATATTTGATCAGGAACAGCTCACAAAGTACTCAACAACAGAGGCAACGTGTGAAAAACCCGGAGGTCTCTCGAATGAAAGAAAACTGAACTCTGTCAGGCAAAAGTACGATTGGAAGAATATCTCAATTCTTAAATGAGTTGCTAGCGTTTCTTCCTTTCAACAAACATAACCCTTATTTCCCTTCGATAAAAGAGATTTTCATCGGAATGTTTTGACAATAGTGTTGAGAGATAACCTACACTGATGTTGTTCATCACAGTCAGAGTTTGTAAATCACAACAGAGTTTTGATCCCATTGGAATGTCCCCTTTTTTGCTCAGCTGCTTTTAATCAAACAGAGATTTTAATATGAGAGACATTCGCAATAACCGGGAAGGATTTGGTAATGAAAGTCACTGCTTACGAATGAATTTAACGCGAGGTTGTTACGGGAAATTAAAAATCGATTAAGAAGGCGTGCCGACAGAGTTTTAAAAAACATCAACCGCGATTGGAGACCGCTAACACGTAGAACTATACCAGGGCTTTCAAAAGACGTACCAGCCTGTAATTATTTAATAAATCGGCTCATTCTACGATCGGGTTTTTGGCCGGTTTGATACGATAGCAAGGTTTAAAACGGAATTCCATCTGTCGCGTGCCTTTGTTTCGTTACAAAACATGAGGCTTTTAAAAGGGAGGAAATCGTTTTTCCGAATGTTTGCGATCAGAGCACGAAACAGGCTTGTTTTAAAGGCAGCAGATTTTACTTGTAAGGGTATCTTACACATTCGCAAAGGTTTAAAATACTTTAGTAATAAGTTTAGTCTACACATTCCATAACTTGGTTTTTAGCGTCAAAAATAGGATTTTGAGAAGTGGGGGTTTACATTTGTTTGAACAACTTGACAGAAATCAAATCAATCACATATAAAAACAACACATCATTTGCAAGTTAAAATAGCTGACAGCTTCAAGTTTTCAAAACAAGCTTCTGAAAAATAAAATTCTCGAGTCTAAAATATCATTAGTCCTACGTAAAAAAGTACATGTACTGAACCATTAGCCCGCGTATTACTTTAATTACAGTAACTCTGTTAGATGTGGAGATAAAAATTTAAGATATCGAGATTTGAAGCTCTTGAACTATCGAGTAGAGTCGAAAAAGAAGGACTTGCTGTACAAACAAGATCCCCCGCATCCGATCCTACTCGGAGCTAACTTGCCGGCGTTTTCACATATTGCTCAAAGCCTTGTAATCTTTACATCTTCTTAGCTTCCCTGCAAAAACAATTACATAATATAGAGTAGATAAACTTTACTGAGAAACTAAGTCGGTAGACAGGACCTAGCCAAAAGTCGCAAATTTAGCATAAGGTTGTGTGCTGAGGTTTGGAGTCTGTTCAATATTATTACTTATGCAGACTACCTTCAAATCTGTGCAATGTTAGATCCAGCATGACATTAACGAGAAGTGGATGTCCACTTGAAAACCATATGGAGACAGATTCCTTTCGTAAATTAAAAAACACATTAAATCCGTTTCATGTTTACAGCCTATCTTCTGCAAGGAGTTAGAAAAGTGAATTAAGACTCTATAAAACGTTCCAGATTGTGTTTTCAGCGATTTTCACGAATTTAGTTTTCATGAGCACACGCTAATCTAAGATTAACGATTTTGCGGTTTTTACTTGCAGTCTCCGATCCAAGAGTATTAAGGCAGGATTTCTGAAACAAAATACTTCGATTACAAGAAGTGAAAGCCAGACGTTTCTTAAATTATGAACGAAAATAAACTTTTCGTGCCTCCATTTATGTATAATTACAAAATCGCATGTAGAGGCCCTCCATGCACAAAAAAGCAAAACATACCGTGCCTACCATTCTACTTCTAGGAAACAGGTTCCTCTCACGCTTCTCAAGCCGTCTGTTTTATTGGCAAATGACTGCTGGAAAATGTCTTTTAGTTTTTTCTGATTCTTGTCGAGACAGCAAATCGCTTTCCACAGATGTCTAATTCTTTTGTCCATAACTGAAGCGATGTCCAAACATTCCTTCACACTGTCTCGAATGAGGGGGCGGGAAATGCCTACTTTGTCACTGAACTGTTCATACGTTTTGGTACAAGGAATATACGGACACCGGGCAATATATTTATCCATGACTCTCGTCACAACTTTGGATGTGACTATAAAACTGAAACCAGTGAATTTATGCTTACTCATGCCTCCTCTTTCCGTCCCGGTCTAAGTTAGAGCATATCGTACGGCGTTTTCCCTTGCCTTATAAATGAAATTGGCTTTCGTGAGCAGAAATCATGTTTACGCAAAGTATTACAATATTGCTCATTAAAACGGGTTTTTACGCGTTTAAGTGACAACATTGTTGCCTTATCAAGATCTACAAGGCCACCATACCTTATTATTAGCGGTTATAAGAGATCGTTTTGAGCGGAATCCTCGTTGTTCTCTCGTCAGTTGATTCCTGACTTACAAAGTTTTCTGCAGTCTGTGAATGGGGCAGCTCTAGCGCTGATTCAAGATCTTGGATGTAGTCGATGACATGTTGTAAAATCTCTACTTTACTCATGCGTCTGTTGTCTGATCCTTGAGGTAACATAGTTCTGAGCCTCTCGTAACAATCGCTCATGTTGTAGATGCACCCCTGCTCGAGGAGCGACGATCTCAATCCGCGCTCGTGATCTCTTGAAATGCTCGATGATGTACTCATAACCGAGCGTAAGGGGTCTGCATTCAAGTTGGTGCGCGATCTCGAAGCCTGTGGTTTCATGCTTAAGCTGAGCGTGTTGGAACGTTCGATGAAACCCCCTCACTGAAGACAGCGAAGTTACGCCTGAACAGAACACTGAAGGTATTTACCTGAGCGGAATTGAAGCTGCTGCGTTTTGTCCGGCGTATTTACTGAGCGGGTTGGCAACTTGCAGCTGTGTAAACTTGGTGACAAATTTAAACCAATGACAGGACTGTCGAGTGAGGTCTGGCACACAGCTGAGAGCAATCAAAACAACCGCGCTGCGACAGCCAATCAGAGACAAGTTCGTCCCAAAAAAAACAGGCTCTCGTGGAGAGTCGACTGCAGGACAAGGACCCTCGTGTACGATAGTTCTTAACTTTAATTAAATTACCGGCAATCCAATTGCTATTATTTTTAAAAAGGTTGAAACTCCCATTTGTCCAGTTATTAAGGGAAATATTTCACGGACTAAAGTGGAAAGAGAACAGATTTGAGTCCCCAACAAGACCTGGAGCCATGACCTTCCTCAAGCACTTAGCTACGGAAGGACTCGTGGCGAGCTTTGAGATTGTCCATATGCTACATTGATATGCGACACGAGTCGTGCAGACGCCTAAAATCAAGCATCCTATGTGCGATTAACATGAAGTGTTCATCATGACGAGACAGCGAAACAAAGGAAAAAGTTAAGGGTAGTTTGGGTAGGGGTGTGCCGCTGGGGTCTTCAAAACCTGACCCCATTTAAGACAAAAAGCGTTCATTTTGTCTAACTTGTTTAAGACAAAAGAACTTCATTTCTTCCAGTGAGTTAAACTAATTTTATGGAATTAGATTTTCAGAGAAAAATACTGTTGGAACCTCAAATGTAGACCGCTCATCACCAACCTTCACACTCTTCACATCCTGTTGAAGACGCGAAACTGCGTGGAATGAAATACCCTCTTTTAGACTTAAGACCGAGAAAACATACCCTTTTTAGAGGCAAATACCCGTTTAGGCGAAATAAGGGTGTATCCACCCGGGGACCTAGGAGACCCTAACTCATTGCCCAGGGAACCCGGAATCGCGTTTTACCGGAGGCGAAATGGCAAATCGATATTATGTGGTAGAATTTCAATCAATCAATCAATCAATCTTTATTTAAACACGGTAAAATCCATCAGGAATTTAAAAATTAAAGATAACCTAACTATCCTAAACAAAATTCAAAACCTAACTACAACTAATCTAACTAAAACCTGTTTTTCATGAATGCCGTGTATAACATTAAAAATGAACATTAACTAATCTTTTAAATTGACTAAGAGATTCGGCTTCTCTCACATGACAGGGTAGGCTGTTCCAGAGAACTGCTCCGCTATAAGTAAAGCTGTTTTTCATGAAATTAGTTCGCGGAAATGGGACAAATAGTTTGTTAACAGAGTCCCTCAGGGAGTAACGCGTTTCATTTCGTTTAACAAACTTAGATGATAAATATTCAGGAACAAGGCCATTTAAAGACTTGTATACCATTATGGATTTCTGTATTTGAAATTGAGTGTTCAAGTCTTTCCAATCGAGTTGTCTAATCAAACGGTTAGCATCAGCATCATAGCTAGAGAAGGTTAAAACGCGAGCGGCACGGTTCTGAAGCTTCTGTAGCCTGTCAAATAATGTTTTACCACAATTACCCCAGACAAGATTGCAATAATCGAATTGAGATTGAATTAGTGAGTTGTATATATAGTGAAGGGTAGGTGGAGGGACAAAAGGTCTAATTCTTTTTATTGCTCCAATTCCGGAAGCGACCTTTTTAGATAATTTATCAATGTGTGTTTGCCACCGTAGATTTTCATCAATAAATATTCCAAGCGATTTGACAGAGGAAACGTGTTCTATCGGAACATTATTAATCGAGAGCTCAAGTGGGTTCGACAAAGTACTCAATTTTTGTCTGGAGCCAATTAGCATGAATTCAGTTTTAGAAGTGTTCAAAGTAAGTTTATTAGAAATAAGCCATTTGTTTAGGTTATCTAAATCGTGACTCAGAGTTAACTGTATTGAATTCACATCAACGCCAGCATAAGTAATGTGGGTGTCATCGGCATACATTCTAGGCTGGCACGAAGTAAGGCAGTTTGGCAAGTCATTAATATAAATAAGAAATAAAAGGGGGCCAAGGATTGTTCCTTGCGGTACCCCACATTTAAGAGAGCAGATTCTAGAAAGAGAACCGTTAACAAGACATCGTTGTGTACGATTAGTTAAATACGACCTAAACCAATCAAGAGCTGTACCTTGTATTCCGTAAAGGTTCATTTTAGCTAGAAGGATATCGTGGTCAACGGTGTCGAAAGCCTTTTTTAAATCGAGGAAAACCACAGCATAAACATTGCCACGATCAATATTAAAGGCCCAATTATCCGTAGCTTCCAGAAGGGCAGTTGCAGTTGAGTGTAACGAGCGAAAACCCGATTGATAATTAGAAATGATATCTTCATTGGTCAAAAAGTTATACAACTGATCATAAACAATCCTTTCAAACACTTTAGCTATAACGGAAATGACTGAAATAGGTCGATAATTATTCAGATCAGATGGCTCACCTTCCTTGAACAACGGAGTAACTCTAGCACATTTCC
Organism: Porites lutea; assembly: GCF_958299795.1. Lineage (NCBI taxonomy): Eukaryota > Metazoa > Cnidaria > Anthozoa > Scleractinia > Poritidae > Porites > Porites lutea. The sequence goes on along the minus strand of NC_133211.1, from coordinate 20,273,300 downwards.
AATCATCAGGAAATATACCAGAGACTAAAGATTTATTAAAGAGATCACATAGTGAAACTGAAATAAGATCAGCACATTCACGTACAATTTTAGCAGAAATATTATCAAGACCAGTTGCTTTAGATCTACATAATTTGTTTAGATGTGAGAAAACAATGCTGCAGTTAGTCGAGGAGAAGCTGAAATTGTTGTTATTTACCTTTATATTATTGATATAACTTGAATTATTTTCAGCAGTTAGAGGTATTTCATTAGCAAGTCTGGGCCCAATTGTTGAAAAATGGTCATTAAAAGCATCAGAAAGCTCACTAGAATTAGAGATAATGGTATCATTCAATTTCAGTTCCTTCACCGTTGTATTATTCACACGACGGGATGTAAGCTCATTAAAGGTTTGCCACGTTTTTCGAGGATTACCCTTAGATTGAATAAATGCATTAGAATAATAAGATGCTTTAGAAATTTTGATGTCATTGTTTATTATATTTCGCAACTTTTTGTACCTTTTCCAATCGTGTGGATCATTCGATGTAATTGCTTTTCTTTTGGCAGCATCACGATCACGCATGCCTTTCTTTAATTCTGAATTGATCCAGGGTGCTTTATTTGTTCTAGTACGTCTAGTTCGGAGTGGCGCATGAATATTAACAATATCCAAAAACTTCGTTTTCCAGTTAGTCCACAAAACATTTGGATCTTCAGAAACATTACAGGACCAGTCTTGCTGGGCGATATCGTTCCGAAAACTCTCTCTATTAAAATTTTGGAAATTTCTATAAGAAATGGTTGAGTGCCCTTTTGAAGGAAAAGTGAGAGATAATTTCCTATAAACGTAAATAAGGCTATGATCGCTGATACCAATATGAGAGACTCCGGAACAGACTACCCTGTCAGTATAGTTTGTATAAATTAAATCAATTAATGTTGAAGAGGATTCCGTTATGCGAGTAGGTTCAGTTATAAGCTGTTGAAGCCCAAATAAATCAGAAATTTCACATAAGCGTCGAGTATTTAAATCATATTGTGCAGAGGCCAGGTTACAGTTTAAATCACCTAGCAGATAATATTCTAGGCCGAGGGAATCTAATTTCTCAAGAAATGATTCGTAAGGTAAAAATAAATCAATTGAGGAGCAAGGAGGTCTGTACCAAGTGGCTATCAGAAATGGCCTGGAGTTTGGTTTCCGAATCTCTATACATAAATTTTCAAGACTGGGTGCATTCAAATCAGAGCGAACTCCAAAATTAATCGAGGTTTTTATATAAAAACCTACTCCTCCTCCTTGTCTGTTTCTATCACGACGAATAAATTCATAGCCTGGTATTTGGACCTCACAACTATTGATAGAGTCATCAAGTTTAGTTTCATTAATTGAGAGAATATCAATGGAGCGATCGGCAAGGAGAATTCTTAGTTCATCAATATGCTTTGTAAGACTATTAATGTTTAAACCTGCAATTTTAAAACCACGACCAGAAGGAAGAAAATCAGAGAGAATTGTACTTTCAAATGAATCAACGTTTTGATTAGGAATACCTGATGATACGTCACTCGGTTGAGAAGCTAGCGTGGGCGTCTCCTGTTGCGAGCTGGAGAGGGAAGGTTTAAATTTGGGACGTGATTGCCGCGCATTCACTGAGGATATTGAAATAATTCATTTATTTTAATCCCCTCGTTAAATGTCCTTTTTGTAATTGCCAAATTAAAGCCAAACTTGAGATTAGACATTTCCACTAACTTAAAGGTTTTAATTAGAAACCAGTCTCTTTTTCCACTTGGTTAGTAATTCTTAGTCATGTCTTCAGTTCATCTTAATATCCCATGTACAGCCGATAGCATTTCGTCTTAAGCCAATAAACGGTAATTTCTCTCACACAGTTACGATTTCATATCCGAGAGTGAAACTAAATAAGGTTTTTCACGGACTTTTAGAAATCAAGTTTACCACTGTTAATTAGCTTTTTTTCTATGACCGAAAGGTGGAGTGTACCTATAATTTTTAAGTAATAAAATAGAGTTATCGTGTTTTGCGCCTAAAAGCTTTTTAAGACCGCAAATTCTCTTTCTGACAAACATCTGTTTTAGTTTTGGTAAAAAACTCTGCACTATCACTTTCACCTTTTCTCCACATGTGTTGTCTTTTTTTTCATACTTGAATGTTCACTTTGACAGACAAACCGACGTAAATTCTTAAAGCTAGACTGCTGAACAAACGAAAGGAAAACAGCCATTCGCCTGTTTTCAAAAGGAGAGAGAAGCAAATGCCATGCAGATGGAATAAACATTTCCTGCTACAAGTGCACTGGTTTGGTTCAAAATGAAAACGTTCCGACAAGGAAATCAACTCAACCCGTCTTTGTCGCGGGAGCAGATTTTCTTAATCTTACTTGAAAGACTTACATTTTAATTCACGCACATTATGTCTGTTCTGTGTACGGACGCACGTATTCAAGAATAATTGCGGTAATAGACATAAAACATGTGCTATATGCACACTTATATTTCAGCTGGCTTCTGAGTAAGGGTGTTGGTTTTACCTGTAAGTAGGAGAGGCCAAGTTCAAACAGTGATAAAAAAAATCTAAACGTCAAATCAACTGCTAATATCTTTTTTCGGGGGGCAGTGCCCCCTCAGTCATCTTGAGGAACACCGATATCCACTAAAAAGCACTGCCCAAAGAGTTCGGGGTGGTAGGAGCCGATTAAAGCTTAAGTTCAAGGATTTTATTCAGAGCCAACAGTTCAAATTTAATGAACAAACGACCGTCCAGAAGATAGCTTTCTGCGTTAAGTTTCAAACTTAATGTTTTTATCATGAAAAAGTTAGATTTTTTTGTTTGAGGCTTAACAAAAATCGCCTAGTTCAACGAAATAACAAACAAAACCCTGGCAGATGAGCAGGAGCAGTTGTTACTAAAACCCGGTCCCTAGTCTTTTATAAGTGCATCAACATTGACGTTATTTTAAAAGCAACACTTAAGAACTTAACGGAACCGTCTTTGGAGATCTATTAGGGAAGAATAATTGGGACGAGTTATTACTACCGAAATCGCCACACGCAAAGTTACAAGTCTTTTTCTGAAACTTTGCGTCTGATCACTTCTTTAAGGATTAATCCGCAGTTAAAAAAAACAAAACAGAAACGTAGTGACTGAAGGGAGCACCGGGGATACAAAGTTCCCGCCTCCCATACCCTGCATTCTCAGCTCCTACCCTATTTCCTAGGCTTTCTCCCTTTAGCCTAGCCATTCTTTTATTAGGAAATATTAAAGTAGCCTGCGAACGGCAAACGTTTCTCCTTGCTCATCGCCCTTGAGGGACGTTTCGAAACGTCCCTCTGCTAATGTTAAAGCATTGTTACGTAATTTCCCCCTATTTCTCCCGCTTTCGTCCCCTTTAGAACTGTCAGAACTCCCACCTCCCGCTCATTCCTTACTCGCCTCCTTTACCCCTCCCACCCCAATTCTTCCTGGCTCCCACCCCCATCACCCCTCGTCCTCCCCCTACTGAATGGGACGTATCAAAAGTCTCGAATTCCTTTCGGAAACGGAAAGCGGTTTACTATCCTTCAAGTTTTTATTTTGGAGTTGTCTTGTTTATTGCCTTTGCGCGTGAGCAACAATTTTAAAAAAACTGTTTGAAGTAACTACATAATTTCCATGCTAAAGATCGTGTATACACTGTCAGCTTTCATGTTAATTGTGAGACTTGACTGTATTTCATCTACAGAATAAAAGTTATTAACTCTAAAGTTGATTTAATACTTATGTTAATTATTAAGTTCTGACTGTACCACATCTAAGGAAAGTCTGTTTTTTTTTTTCAGACAAACATGTCGTGACTTTCGCCTGTGATGGATGAAACACGTCCACTTTCACTTAATCGCAGATTGTTCGCGAACGAACTGCCAAAAAACAACAAGGTTAAGAATAAACGTTTGCCGAAAAAAAGGTTTTTCAGAGTAGTCAATGAGGCTTTTCGCGCTAAAAAAGGACGATCCTCCTCATCAAAGACGCGTGTAAGGCCCATTGACCTGTTTGTGCAGATATATCACGATCGCAATTTACGTGTTGGATAAGAATTTAGCAGCTGCTTGGCCTGTTCTCGCGTTCACGCCTCCACAGCAGACACTCGATTACCATCGGAGACATGGTAAAATTGAACAGGACAACCTGGACTCCGCAGATTGGGATCAAGGAAGATGGAAAGAAAAGATACAATTAAGGCGTGAGGAGCTGATTCATTGGCCAATAAATATGCCCATTTTAGGGGCAAATTTGGTAACCCTTCTTAAACCCTTAGGCTACGAATTTTCGACCGGTCGTCTGATTTCTCGAGAAAAAACCGCAGGAATTCCATACTGATAAGTGAACTACCCGGATATGATACTGCTGATACTGCTGCTGTATCACTGTTGTTGGTTGAAGCAAATTTTCAATTAATCAGATCAAAAGGACTCCCCAGATCTGGGTAGTGACGCGTCATCAGTATGAAATTTCTGCGCTCGTTCCTCACCTGTCATTAACGAGGAAATCGTTGGTGCCGTTGCGAAATGTCGGCTGTTTTCTCACTTTTATAAATTTCCGCTAAAACGAAAATACACGAAGATCCCCGGAAATATCCGAAATTATTTAGGAGTATCCTGAAGACATCCTAAATATTTTCCCGAGACTGAGGCGTCCAAAAACGATCGGAAGATGACTGAAAGATGTGATAATAAGTAGGACGAGAGCATAAGACAAGGAAAATAGTAGGATTCAAATCTGTGACCTCCCAAACACAGGGCAGGCACTCAAACAACTCAATCCCGGCACTGAGCTACAGAGAGACTCATGGAGAGCAAGGGCATATACTAGGTTTACATTTGTTTTGTTTTTTTGTTGTTGTTGTTGTCCCATATGCTTGTGATATGCTTATTACCACATCTTTCACGTTTATTTACCGAGCTCAAAGAGTCATCTTCTTTTTTTTTATCACTATACAGTATCTAGACTGCGTAGCAGGCGCCGGTTTTGTTAGGGTGGAGAGAGAAATTTCGAGGCTATACAGTACCCTCACGACATTACCTACGTCTAGCCGTACCCTCCCCCCCCCCTCCCGGGGAGAAAACAGATTGGGAGAGAGGGTAAGGTTACACATAAGCAGTGTTGACACTGATCCTAGCAGTGTGTAGTATGCTCCCGAACAATACTTAGACAAAGCACTGTGTAAACTAAGCTATCTAAGCGCTTGTATTACGAGTTACACTAAGATGAATTATTGTTCGTCTACGAAAGGAGTCCTTTAGTCTAATAAGCATTTATTAATATATAAAACTTGCCATGCATTTTTCCTTTAAAGATTACGTAAAAGATGGATCTACTATAAATGTCATAAAATCGATATGACATCGCAGATACAAATCTGGTTATTCTACTTAGCTCTTAATCATAAATCGTGATGTTTATCACGGTATGAAAATTTACACTGGATTTTGAAAGTCGAAAGTTTACAAAAACTTTCGATAACGCCCAGTCGAGTCTATGATAGGCTGTAGTCATTTGCTATCGACCAGCAAACAACTGCTGTAAAACTTGTTGTTGCTTCATTTTCCTCAGCATAACTAAGAAAATGCAGGTATTTATTATGCCCCGCTCTCTTTCCTTTACCCAAAGGTTCAGAACGTTAAAAATTCAAATACTTTTGTTACATTTAAGAGCTTATATAGACTATGGAATATATTTTGTCATGATTCAAGCTTATGTCATACCAGCTAATGCATTTCGCATTGTTGCAAAGTTAGTGTATGGGGTATTCACCAGCTGGGGGGGGGGGGGGGGGGGATGAATATCCTGGGGAAGTGGCCATTTTCCAACGGATGTGAGTGACTGATCTGGTATAATGTAACTTCACGATTACAATTACGATTACTGCCGTTTACAGCTTTACGGTATTCACCTTTAACTAGTCTGACTCACGTTTTTGTACACATTGCACCTAAATACTGCTAGAGTGGGCATCGCGTCCCAATAGGTAATTAAGGTCAGGCGCGCTAAATTGCGGACATTGCCATGAGATAACTACCCAATTCTAATCCAGAGTAGCCAGCCCGGCAGAGCAGGCGCAAAACACTAATGCAATAGTTTGGTTTACACTAAAAAGGTTTATTCCTGGGCCTCAAACGCTACCTAACAGGGTTGTCCCGTTCATAAAAGACGCGTGTAAAAGGTTCATTTAGTTCCTTGACTGCTGGTTTGTGCAGAGAGCCCCATCCAGTGATTTAGTTTGGACTAATACGGTACATTTCTAAACTGAGTCTAGCAACAGGCGTTCAGTTTCGCGCTTTTCTTAGCGGCCTTATTAGCGCAATCTCGTTGATCAAAGACGCGTGAAAAGCGCCGATTGACTCTACTGACCGTTTTCTGTAGTTAAAACTTATCCAGTAGTGAATTATATTTTGCTATATTCTTGAAAAGTCACCGAGTAACAGCGTTCAATTACGCCCACTCGCATATCCTATACCCAAAAGGTGGGAAGCATGAAGAAACATTGTTTCTTGTCCTGGTGGTGATTTGTCTTTAGTCTCAAAACTGAGCAAAACTATACTGTTCTTTGATACAACTCATGTTGTCTCTAGTAGCTCGGACTTGTTTCTCGCTGCCGTTTTGCTGGTGAATTGAGTGCGTAGTTAGCGTAAGGTAGTACTGTGTGCTGGGTAATGCAATCTACGGGAAAAAGGTAAGCGCAGATTTACAAAACTTTCCACTAAGAGAGAGAGAATCGTTAATTTTTTTTAAATAACGCTACAAAAATCGGAGTTCAATGAATAAAACTTTTTTAAGAGTAGATTTCTAGTTTTGCAGCGTAAACAGTAGCGCTAGCGACGGTTTGAACAGGAAATCGCTAAACAAGGGTTTAACGCTGAAGATGTAACGGACGGAAGGGTTTTTTCGCTTGGTTGTGAGACCACCGCTGCGATTCATTTTGCAGTGTCAGGGGCGCAAAACCCGCACAAATGTACCAGTGTTTCTGGTGCTGTGTGCGCAGATTAAGAAACTTACCACACAAAGTGTTGTATGTGTTACTTTTCCTTTAAATTGGGTGGACTAGCTCGTATGGTTCAGTTTTCTTTTCTGAGTCCTTCCCCGATGCTCTATTCGTGTCTCATTATAATGACTTGTATGCAGTGAAAATGGATTAAATTAAATTAAATATGTCTTTAGGTATCCAACGCGGGTGGGTTATAACAAGGATAATTTTACATCAAAGTGTATTTAACAGAGTCATGAGATTCAAAAGCTGAAAAATCCCGAAATGCTGGCCCCACTGTCTCTCAGCTGACGAAGGGCCAGGTTTAAAACGCTAGCTTTTGAATTTTTATTGTGATAATTTTGACTTAAACTCATTCAGTAATACCGTTGGCTTTTTTTTCAACTACCCACCATCCCAGCAGCAACAAACGAATAGCCTCAGTGCGCATAAGTCGACGACCGCGTTTGAGGACATAGAACGAGTTCAGCTGATACCTTTACAAAGACATGACCAAGGCTGAAACTATGAACAAAACTCACCGAGCAGCCACTGCTCTGTGATGTTTACCGCTTGTGTTCTTCTTGTCATTGAACCGATACAGATGCCTGCCTTTCTGACTGATGTGCTCACCTTAGATATAAATAAAGGAAAACAGTTACAGTCGACTCTCTCTTAACGGACACCTCTATAAGACGGACACCTCTGTAAAACGGACACTTAGTGCTGGTCCCAAAGGTGTCCGTCTTAGAGAGAGTTGACTGTACTTCCTTTTTTAGCCCCGCTGTTCCAGGCTCTCAGTAAACTGAGACGAGCAAAGAGCGAGCGCGAAAAAAATTAAACGTTGGAGAACAGGGAAGAGACAGAGCGACCTCTTTTCCTCTCCTTCATTTTTCACCCTCTTCTTTTCCTTTCGCTCGTTGTGACTAGCCTAGAGCCTGGAACAGGCTATGACTTAGCCTTAGAACTAAGCTGTGAACTATTAGACGAACAAGTATCATTGACCAGTTTTTCAGTTAGTGTAAACTAATAAGCAAGATTTTGTTAAGTAGTTGTTTTGGGCTCGTGGAGACAGATCAATAATTGCTGTCTTGACAATAGCGCCCTCAGTCATCGCGCTTGGTGGAAGGAGTGGTGGATCAGAGGACAACAGACGCGCTTTCTTTATAATATATCTTTAAAACATGTTAACAGTAAGCTCGGACGTCAGGATACATATGCGTCACTGGCAGCCCCTAACAGTCTATCTGCTAATTGGGAACTACTAGGTCGTACACACGAATAAGTTCTGAACTTGACAGAATTTGCATGCCGAACCCTCCCGAACTTTTTTTGATTTTCAGAGGCTTCCACTTAAAAGAAGGCGTCATAGGTTCCCCTCATAAATCAAATTTCGGAGGAGAATACTATTACCGCAGGAATGGTTTAGTGGGCCAAAGGCAGTAGTTCATAGTCTCCTCCAAGTTTGACATTGTTTAATACGAAAAATAGCATGAGAAAACAGCCGACATTTGGAGACGCTACCACTGGTTTCCCCGCCAAATGACGTCTGAGAAACGAGCGCAGAAATTCCATACTGATGACGTGTCACTACCCAGATCTGGGCGGTGCTTCTGACTGGGTAAATCAAATTTCCCACGCGGCACGACCAATCAGAAACACTGCCCAGATCTGGGTAGTGAAGCGTCATCAGTGTGGAATTTCTGCGCTCGTTTCTCAGACGTCATTTCGCGGGGAAACCAGTGGTAGCGTCGCCAATTGTCGGCTGTTTTCTCGGCCTATAACAAAAGCAAAGACATTTGGTTCTTGATGTTCATTACCTTTCCACCACAGAGGTTGATAAGATTCATCAGGGAATCGCTTGGGGGAGAACAATTTTCAGACAAAAATATTGGTGGACATTCAGCAAAAAGTTCCTGCCGGTAGCTTGATCCAGCGCTGACTCGTTCAAGGCGACACAACTACCTCACAAATATGAACAGGAAGACAATAGATCACATCGACTTACACCAAGTTAGTGAACAGCAGTTTCAGTGAAACCTTGGCTGATGGGTTGGTGGAGGTGGTGGTTGGGAGTGTGCTGATTTTCACGGGCTCATAACCTACCTTCAGTCGATGAGTACCGGTATTTTCCACATGTACTAGCCACATGCTTATGCGTAATTGAGCGAGTGTGAGGTTACGATGAATGAATATGACGAATATTGGCCAAATTCCTTTTCGCGTTTGTCCGAAATCCCAACAACGGTTGTCCAAAATCTGCTAAAATATCGTCCGAATTGTTTTTTATCCGGAAACAATTAAGTAACCCGTCCTTTTCCCTCGAGGCCTAATATTCGCATACACAACAAAAAAACCCTTTACAACTTTGTCTACATGCCAAAAGTTATGATACTGAGCATAAATGGGCCAGGAATTCTCTGGAAAGGGGGGAACCGAGTCCGCAAGGACCGCAAGCTAACAATCACTAATTTTTACCTGTGCGGCGGGAAATGCGTCGGATAATTCATAAGGCTCTTCGTCCACCCAATAACCAACTTCTAGAGACTTCATTATCTGTAAGGCAAAATTCGTGCCACATTCTTGCAAGGAATACCAGAGAATGACTCAAACTAAACCAGAATTTAAGCTCAAACTAACGAACTGGCTTATCCTGACCAGTGACCGGGTTATGAATTCCGAAAAGGAGGTAATTGAATCCATATAAGCCAGTGTCAATTTAAACTGTCTAGCCTATAAAGGAAAGTTTTGCTGTCGTAAAAAAAACCGTATAAATAAAAAAGTACGAACTGACTGTCTTATAAAAAGATCGATGTCGCTTTTAGCGTAAATGTATATAGAAGTCAAAGTTTGAGCATTTTCTAGGAAAAATGGCTTTGTTTTATACAGACATAGTTGTTTTGGTAACCTCTTACTTCGTATTAGAATTTTGTTGGTTTTTTGTAGTTTTCTGACTGACACCTAATATTGACAGTGATAGACTGTTACAATCATGTGCTGCTTGCCGCGTTGAAGTTTTGCCGGTCTAAATTGTACATCATCATAATTTTAAAAGTAGCTTAATTGTGTGTGACAAACAATTATTGTATACTCTTATTGTTATCTATTTATTAATTTACTTTTTTATTTTCATTTATTTTAACTAAGCCGATATTTTACTATCTGTTGACTTAAAGGGGCATTTTAGCGGTTTTACTGAGTCGCTACACCCCACTGACACCCTCAAATAAATCTTACTTTTCGAAGTCTACCTCACATGATATTCTTCAACTCAAATGAAAATTAAGTCTCTATCATTGCCGAGCGCACGGAAAAAAGACTTAGAACCGAACTCAAAAGCCCCTTTGGGGAAGAGTAAAGTAAGTAAGTAAGAAAGTGTAGCTTCAGTAATGTGGAAATGGCCTATACAAGGATAGAAGAAACAAATCCCTTACCATAGTTTGGCAAATCAAACCCGTATTCTACAGATGAGATCATTGTTGCTCTACCTACTGAGCTACACAAGGCCAAACGGGAGCGCGGCCTAATGTACAAGATATTATTGCTAATACTCCAGTTTTGAAAAATAAGCTGTACTTTCTTACCCACATAGGCGACACCAGCCAACAGCCTTGCGCAATAGCCATCAGTACATTCAACGTGCGGCGAGGACTCCCAGCGATCACATGAGTTGTGGAAGAGGAGACTCGATCCTCTATGAAGAAGCTACCCAGCTTACGAACAACAGACAGAACTATATCTTGCTCGCTGAAAGTGTAAAGGAAGGTGACACGTTGGGAATTAGAATATAGCACCTCACTTCAACACTAACTGAGATCTGAGTGATTTAAAAGAATTCAAACGATCACTTACCCAAAGTGCATACTGGTCATTACAATGGAACGCTTTGGCTGCGGACCGAGAAATCAAAACAAGAATGTGACAGAAGCAAGGCACAGAAAAAAAAAGAAATTATATTCAGCTTCACCTTATACGCCTTAACATCTGCGCGATACAACTATTAGAACTGACATTTATATCTACCTGGCCGCGGTTGTTCAAAAGTTGGATAACGCTATCCACTGGATAAATCGCTATCCACAAGATAAGTACACGAAAACTAATTGCGCTATCCGTTGGATAGTGATTTGTCCAGTGGATAGCGCTATCCACCTTTCGATCAACTGGAGCTGTATTGTCTCCCAATCCTGTAAAACTACCCCGTCTGTAGACTACTTTACACTGGTGTAGTGAATGTAGGTATCTAGCCCACCTGCGTTCAAGCAACTTCCGAACTTCAAGTGGTGTGATCGCTTATGGGGCTTTTAAGTTCACTAGCAAAACTTTGCTAGCAAGACTTTTTCAACCAGAGAAACAAGTAATTACCTATGCTTAACAAAAAGGACGTAAACGTGCACAAAAAATAATGACAATAAGTTGTGCACAAAACCCGTAGGTTAGTAGTTATCATGCAGCCTATATTTGTTCTATCGTACTATCGAAGGGTGTGTAATGCATAGCTTTTTAGGCACAAAATTCTTGAAATTTTAACTTCTTCATCAGATTTCATCTGGAGATATGCCTACTGCCAAACGTTGGGTAGAGCATGGTCTTATAACACGCAGCGTCCAAAAACCACCAGCTTTAAGCGAGACTGACACTTTGCGATTGCTATAATTTCGAGCCAATTTGTTCGACGTCATTTAGCTCTATAACTAACCCCCCGTGCAAAACAAGCTTCACCGAGAGATAAATGCTTGCATCTGTGGATTGAAGTAAGTAACTAAGGTTGCGTTCTAACCTTAACTTTTTTCACCAGCTTGTTTCGCTGTTTCTTCCCAGATTTGTTTTCTTTTTCTTCGCCTGGTTGTTCTTCCTCTTCTGTGCCCGTCTCATCATTTTCAACATCTTCACCTTCCGCTAAGCTACCGTTCATTGCCTTTTCTCTATCCTGACCATCTTTTTCTTCTTCGCAGTCATTAACCAGCCTGAGCAAACTTTCCTCACCAACCGGGTTTCCCCCATTAACTAGTTTTTCCTCACTAGCGACTTTCTTCCGAATAACCTGTTTGTCCTGACTGACAAGTTTTTCAGGCTTGAACAATTTTTTCCCATTGCCTTTTTTGGTTCCCTTATTTAAATTCTGTTCCTTTTTCGTTCCAACCGGTTCTATTTTAGCCATATTCTCAACCAGTTTTCGCTCAGAAACGTCCTCCAATTCAGCTTCAGTTACTCCTGTCTGGCCGACAATTTTGCTTGTTTTCGAAAACTTTTTTCGACTGGGCTGCTCGCCATTTGTGATTGAGCCTTTCACATTTCCGTCCACAATGGAGACTCCAGAATCAGAATCTAAATCTTCTCCATCGTTCGCGTGACACTCGACGATCTTTTTCTTTGCTTTTGCTTGTCCTTTCTTCTTTCCTGGAATACTAGCATGTTTTTTACCTTCACTTGTACTTTCTGAGCTGCTTTCCGCTGGTTTTAAACATATCCCTTTAAAAGAAAATTAACGTCGACTCAAAGATAGGAAAAACATTTTCATTCAAGCAGTCCAAAACAATCGGGAACAGAGAGTTCTTGTACACCTTTTGCATCCACTGACCTGTCTAGGGACGGATTCACAAACCTGTGATATCTTGTGTTATAAAACATTACTTAGCTTGAAAAAGGTTTTTCTTCAAGTCATGTCACGATTGTGAAACAATATGTGATACTAGTAATGTCTTAAAATTCATTATTGTTTACTTATCAACAATTACTGAACCTTGCCCTTCAAGGTGGTAATTAGAGTAACATACATGTAACAGTGAACTGATTTTGCTGATGAAACAACCAACACTTACCTGAATTTGGATATAAATTGTGTGCTTTTCCATCCGTTGATTCATTTTTCCGCTCGTTTCTTCCAGTGCTTGCTGTCTTGCTTCTTTTTCCTTTCACATTTTTCGCATCGCATTCAACCTGCTCTCCAAGCTTTGCTTTCTTTCTCTCCTTTGCCCCGCTTACCTTGATACCCTCGCTTTGCGATTCTTTCGTGGAATCTTGCCTCTTTCTTTTCTTTCCTTGATCAGAGCCTGTGATTTCAAGTCAAGGCCATCCCAATTTAATGCTTCGTTTCCCATCGCCCGACCGACCCATTTTTTGGGAAAAGTAAAAAAAAAGAAAAAAATTCCAGAATCACTTGTAAAGAAACAAGTGCTTTACTTTACAAGCACACGATCTTGTCTTATTAACACCAGTTGTCTTAAATTATCATCGATACTTCGTTTTTGTAGCCTTTTTAGACATTTGATAGTCCTGTTAATAGGCAACTTTTACCATCTGATTATATCTTGCAGACTAAACGTGAGATTTAATATGCAATCATGTGTTCATTCTTTTTTTTTTTTTTTGCCCGACCGACCGACCCACCTTCACGAGAGGGAGGGCGATGGGAAACGAAATATTTTATTGGGATGGCCCAAGAGAAATCTTAGACTAATGTTGATGTTAGACAATATTGGACTGGGGATCATGAGAACTTCAAAGGCTTTATTTAAGTGACCGGCCAACTGAGTAAAAGTTGTTGTTGTACATTGTACGTACTGTACATTGTACGTACTGTTGTTGTACAGTGTAGTACGCCAGTGGAAGTCGGGTGAGAGAGGGGCATCACCACACCTTTGAGAAACTTTTGGCGATTTGTTTTGTTTACTGGTACAAATCGTCCTTTCTTTAAATATCACATGTTCAACTCAACACGAACTAAATTTTCAATCGAGAGCGTTCACTTGTACACTAATGCTGTAACTGTACTTCACGATTTGGTTTGAGGGTGACGGCAGGCAAAGGAATACTTCAAAGGAAATTTCATCGTGGGGCCTACGGGTATTTCAGTTTCCTCGCTTGTTTCTTGGCTTATTTCTCTTCTTTGCCCTTCTAACGGTTTGAACTAATGGACAAGTTCCATAAAGAATTTTGAAAATATACAGAAAAACTCCTCAACTAATAATATTGTTGAGAAATATAACAACAATGGGCCCTTTTCTAGCCTGCGAAAACATCCGTTTTACCTCGCTCTTCGCCGCTGGGCACGTTTCGCGCCTAGCCCTTTTCGTGAAACTAACCAGCCACTCTGGTGTTTTACTTTATAGAGAGGAACCCACCTATTTGCGGTTGGTTTCTGCCTAGAATACCAATAATGGGCCCTTTGCAGTTAGTAATTCATGTGGTACTAAATCAACAAAAATCATTTAAAATATTTATTTACTTTGTTTGTCCTCTCCCAGTGCATCTCTTTCTATCCAGCACGGGGGTGTTGTATAACGTTAATGACTAACTACAAATGCCCTATTATTTGTATACCATGCAGACACCCAAATTAGGTGGGTTCCTCTTTATAAAGTAAAACACCATGCAGTGACTGGCTGGTCTCGTGACCTGAATTTTTATGTGCTTGTGCATGCGTAAGGCAGACAATCTGTTGGCTGTCATAACTGTAACTCTACCAAACATGTCATTCCTAACCTGTCAGAAGAACATCTCTGGGTGTGCATGTTTTTTGTAGTTGCGTGACTGGTGTCATCCTTGGTTCGGTGAGCGTTACACTGGGTGGTCTTGTTGGAGTGCATTTGAGCAACCTTCTTTTTAGTTTACTTATACTTGATGGAATATCATCGCTGCTGTCTGGTGATTCCTCATTCTCTTCTTCACTGAATTTAATTGGTTTAGGCTTTTCACCACTTTCGTCGACATCTGTTCATGAGAAAAAATTATGGAGATTTTGAGAATGAAAAAGGCAAACAATTACAGGACTAACCAGTGTAAGTGAAATATATTGCATCCAATATTCTTGTTTCCATTTTGCAACTGCATTGATCATGCAGCATTAAATATCTGGGTGGATGGATGTATGGGTTCCCCACTTATTCCCCACTGTGACTAGACAGCACCTACACGTACATGAAGACTGTAGACAACTGTCAGTACTGCAAATGATCCCCAGACCACAAATGATCCCCATTGTCTATCATTTGCAGTCCATTTTGGGGATCATTAATTTTGCAGTACTGAAAACCACTACCTTGACAAGCAACCCTTGCAACCCAGCCATGTGAACCCATACAGACTCATCCAGGTACCTGCCACAATGTTCACAGTGGCAAAAAGGATGGCATTGAGGTTCTGCACAAAGGTGATGACTGGTAGACCAAACGATCCATGGAAAGTAGAAGAAAGCTCTGAGCATTAAATGCTAACACTCTTCTCCTTCTAATCCAAGATCAATAACATACATGTACAGTGCATGCAGTAATCAGTCAGGAAATAAGGGGGAGTAGGTTAGGGAGGAGGAGATAGGCGACAGTTTTTCAAAAAACAGCACATTTTGTCTGCTACAAGACAGTATTTCTAAACCAAGTTATGTGTATGCAACAAACAAACAAACTTGCCATAAGTGAATGCTTTATCAAAAGGAGGTGATGTTCCCAGGTCATGACAGGGTGTGTCTGGTATCATGTGGGGCGTAATAGGAGGGTTGAAGCCAATCTGAAAAGGAAGAAAAAAGAAAAGGAAATGAAATTTTTGTTACAAAATTACGGTTAGCTTTGATCAATACAATCATAATGATTTTAATGAAGAATAATAGTCAAACTTACTGGGCTATGAGGATCTTGTGTTTCTGCAGCAAAGACCATAGCTTTAGAACAAAAAATTAAAAAAAATGAAAAAAAGATAAAATAAGTGAAATGCATATAAGAACAGGTGAACATATTCACACAAGTGGTTAGCGATCTTTTTAACTTGCTCTTTGAATATTTTTTCATTCTTTTAATTGCGTGCATGACAAGAGTACAAAGTGATCTTTTGTAAGATTTCAGAAGTATCAGGTTTTCATGTTCACCATCAGAAATCTAAATAGCCACATGAGTATAAATTGTCATAATTTTTCCCATTTTGAACTTGGCTGGAGCTCTTAACTCTAAACATGACAATAACAATTAAAGATCATTTTTTTCATCCAATACTCCTTGTATTATTTTATTTTAGTTTTGTCCAGTTGATGTTTAATTACATGTATACCTGTTGGAGTGACATTTTCTGCTTGAAGCTTTCTTTTTCTTCTTCTTTCTCCTCTGTCTGTTTACAATGGATTATTTAAAACTAGCTGTTAAGACCTTTAAATTGACAGTATACTAGTCTATGTGTAACATGATAAAGATAAAGTCATTTTCAAACTTTGTTTTTGTTTAATATGCATTCAGTGACCTTTGGATTTACTGTTACCCTCTTAAACATGGCTCCTAGTTTTCACCCAACGCAAAATTTCACAGAACAAGGCTACACACACCTGCACTGTTCTGTACATCCTCCTCAAAAGCTTTAGGCTGCATGGACTTTGTTCTTTTAAGACGACCAACCATGAGTGGTGTAACAGCTTGTTCAGGAATCACAACAGGGAAGAGGTCTTCTGATACACGCTTACCACTCTGCCGACAGCTCTCCACCCACAGCACAGACACCACATGAATACCTTTCTTTAATGCCCTCTCTCTTGTTGTTTTCTTTCCATCTTTGAATACCTGAAGAAAAGACAGAATTTTAAGATAGAACACTTCCAATATTAAAATTTATATTGCTTGAAATATGTTATATTATTATCATTAGCATCAATTATTATTCAATGGAGAAGGAAAGGTGAACTTCAAAATTGCTCAAATTTGTCAGGGGAAACATGGTCATTCAGGACAAACATCAAAAGTGAAATGTTTAGAAATGACTGTTGCATCTCTAGTTGCAGAAGATGAAGCTTAATAATTAATTCTTCTAAAATGACAAAATGATGTTGCAGAATTCAGGCCCAAATTGCAAGTTATAACAAGATCATTATGCCAAACATAAGCTTATATTATTGGAAGTAATTTAGATTTTGAGGAAGGATTACCACAAAAAGGGGAAAGGACGTTGAAAGGAAAAATCTCTTATTTGTGCAGACAATCACACTCTTCTCAACAAACATTGACTACACTGTAGCCTCCACTATTTTGGGCCAAAAGGGAAATCAGTTCTCAAAATGTTATCTACAAATAGCAGATACAAAAATGTCTTGCTGACTTCAGTTTGTAGTTTAAGCTAAGAAAGAGCAAACAAAACCATTTAAACAAACAAACAATAACAACAAAAATAAGCCTAAAAGAGAATGAATTAAGATTTTTCATGGCTAATTCTTACATGGGTGTACAAGGTGGTAAAGCCAGTAATATACACCTACCACATGAGTAACTTCCGGAGTCAACTTCTTCACCACCTAGGCGAGAAATTACTGATCAACACCTCACAATCTCTTTATATTATAAATAGTCTGTAATGAGGTTTGATTGAACCATTTTTAATGCCTGTATGTGTACAGTGTACTTGTAGAAAACAATGCTTACACTACATTCACAAATAGATAAATAAAATTACTGAAATTTAATAACTTCATAAATTTTGTATTACAGCTCTATCAGATATCATTACTTGAAATGTACAGTACAGTCATGTAATGGTCCCATGACGTACATGCATTTCCCAGGAAAACTGGGTTGGATTACCAGAAAAACAAAGAGAGAGGGGAAAGAAGATTTAAGTTTAATCCTTTGTCACAGTACAATGTTTCTGGAAGGCAGAAAAGAGAAAGGGTAATTTTTATCTTGGCTGCTGGACAATTTTAGCAAGGCGAAGCCATGAACAACACTGAAATTTCTTTCATATGTATGTTGTAGTTAATTTTTTTATCTCAGATAATTTTTATTTCCCGTTGTTTTTGGGTATGGTAATGAATGCTACTAAATTTGAATCAAAGGAAAATTAATATAAAAATTAACTAAAATAAAAAAATAACTGCAACATGTACATCTGCATGACACATTCATGATTTTTAATAGGTTATAAATCTTTACCTTTGCTCCAAGCATTTCCATTTGTTTAGAGATTCCTTCAAATCTGTTTTCAGTGTTAGAACGCACCTCAATAAAAGCCACAACCCCTGCATAACAATTTATCAAAAAGCACATTGCCTGACACACTGTATTCAACCTGAGATCAGGCCTAATTTTAGCAACTTTCATACACTCTCTCTAATGTGACTACAGTAAAACTGAGCACCCTTTTCATTTGGCCTTGCCTAGAAGAATTCTATTTAACAAGGAAAATGCAAATACACAAAAACACATGAGGAGCCTGAACTCAGAATAAATTATTAAAACTGTAAAAGCAGATAAAATAATAATTATTATTTTACAATAATGGTACAATTTAATCTCTAAGTGCAGTTTCTATGGTTCATTGGGGGACAATAAGAAAATGATGAATGTTTTCAGAGGGCCAAGAAAATTTACATGGATTGTTTTCCAGAACTGCAAATGCCATGTTTACATGTACATGTTAGCTCCATGCCCATCTTACCCTAGGTGCATGTAAGTACATGTACACTGTAGCCTGCTAAGTTTGACTGTTCCCTTTCACTATTTTTCTGAATACTTTCATAGAAACAAAAGGAAAAAAGATCCAAAAGAACTTCCTACATTGTAGCTGTTCAATTCCCCCCTTACTGCAAATACCTGTGGCCTCTACTTCCTGGCTCAACTGGTCTCACCTTCCCCCACAACCACTGTCCCCCATCTATTGATGAGGAGCTGAAGTGAAGTTTAAGTAATATGATCACCCCCTCTCTACTACATGTATAGTTATGCTGCGTTTAATCTGCAGGTGAAGGTGTGGGTGCAACTGAAGACGCTAAGACTAGGGCTGGGTTCAAGTCACAGGACCTTTAGTCACACCTTCAGCACACCTACAAATTAAGAAAACTGCCCCTCCAGCTTTTATAGGGTCCTTACATTTAAACATGTCTTTTGTAAAGTCACTGGAAAAAAATGTTGTATAGAATTGTAATCAGAATCATCAAAATATAGTAACTGACTTGAAAGTGAGCAACAAAAATACTAGAGTAACAAACTTGAAAAAATATACATACCTTCAAGGACTTTATCTTGTGATACTGGCTGGGTGCAAGGAATGTCAATTTCCTGTGCTGGGCTGCCATCATTTTCGAAAGAACAATGAAAGCCTAAGCTTTCATTTTGGTCATGTGATTTCTCCAGGATACCCAGGTAACTGCCACTTTTTGACAGCGGTGATCCATGGACAGAAAGATTGGCTTTACTTGACACAGCATCCTTCAATATCCCTTTGATGTGACTGCTTTTTGTACCTGCTGCACCATCCAATGGTTTTTCCTTTGTAAAGAATGAAACCCTTACATATGCAGATCTCAGAAAACATCCAAGTACATATACCAGGGATACACATACATGAGGGCAAAGGTAGAGGTGCTATTGATTACACAACAAGCTGAACTAGAATGACTATAATTTATGGGTTGGAACACAGGCATCCCAAGCTCACATTATGAGGGGTGGAATGCAATGTACATTTTGTGACACGAGTAAGTCAGTATTGTGTTACTAAGGTCTGCGGAAGCTAAATATCATCATATTTTACCTTTTGATAAATAAAATGAATTAAGAAGATTAATCTTTGGTGTGTTTAGGTGTGAAATTACTGATGTGGGCAACTCTTTGGCTTGATTGCCTAACTCCTGTTACTCCATTCACAAGACAAATAATGGAGTATCGGGTTATGCAAGGTAAATTACATTCCACCCCTGTAACTAGGGCTGTCACAAAATTTTTAAGTAGCAAGCTGACAATGAATAGTAGGCGGCTTGGGAACTCACACCAAAGGCACAAGTTCTTAAGGGCTGAGGCATCTAGGGACATTTTGAAAATTAGAGTCCCAGAAATGGCGTTTCCAGGGGTTTTCAGGAGGACGCCATGTTGTCTCGTCAGAATACCAGGGCTTCTGATAGGTCGCGGAAAAAAAGTCAAATTTTGCAGAATTTTCAGGGACAAATTCGCGGAAAAATTGGCCAATTTCATGGGAATTTTGGGGGTAAACTTCGCTGACAAACAATCAATAAAATATGGCTGATGTCGTGGGAGTTTTCTGGGCAAATCGCGCTAAAAATTGATCAGTTTTGTGGTAATCTGACCCAGCGCTTTAAACATTTTTTTTTTTTAAACAGAGATAATCATTTTCTCTTTCAACAATACCATTGAGAAATGAGCCAATGGCAAAGCTTTTTATGTCATGGCTAGTGCCCAGATTTTTGCAACATAATCTAGGCCTGGTAGTTTTTGGCATGTTGTTTGCTTATTTCTGTGATGAACTTGCAAGATAAATTTGCAAGTTTACGGCAAGTAAACAGCCCTAATAGCCAAAATAAGTTTCAAATATGGTGTACAGACATGTATTTGAAATGACTGCTAGCACATTTCGCGATATTTTGTGTGTCTTTGTGAATTTCGCGGGGTTTGGTAGCTCTGCGACCGGGCGAAATATCAGAAGCCCGGTAATACATGCAAGACTGGGAACAATGCCATCAAACTGTCCCAGGCATTCCAAGACATCGCACGTTTTGAATGTTTAACAGATCCAAACCTGTTTAAATATGCGTTCAACGTCATTCAAAACTGGGAAACCAATTCTTTACAATTTTTTTCTATGGTGATTATTTTTTGTTAGCAGTTATGGTAGAAGGAGATGAAAGTAGCTGGCTAAGGATGGCTAACTATAGGGTGGTTTTGGCCGGTTACCAGCCCTTACTGACAGCCCTGTGTAATGTGAGCTTGGGACAACTGCGGCTGGAAAAGCTGGTGTGATAAGGTAGTTCTATCTTAAGTCTGTAAATTAAATCTAATTTTGCTTATAACTTGTTAAGCTTATTCTTATTATTCTGTTTCAATTGCAATGAGCCGTTTTGTTGGTACAGTATTGGTAACTGCATCATAATACGGATTGGAATCAGGAAAATTAATCAGAATGTGGTTACCCTTGGGACTGAAAGAAAGAGATCCTAGCCTAATCGGTAAAATTCTTCCCATCCAGACGAATTTATACAACACAGGCTTTATAAGCTTATTTGAAAACTTATGAAAAGAACAACCTTGACTTGTAACAACAATCTAAGTATTAAAATGAGAGCCTCTCCAGGCGCAGATCTAGGATAAATACTGACCGATTTCCTAAACGAGCGCCAAAGGCGCCATCTTTTAGCGGGGTCCGGGGGGTGGCTCCCCCAAGAAATTATTTGGATTTTTACTCCTTAAAGTCCCCTTTCCTGGATTTCCGAGTCATTTAGATGGGATATTGGCCAGATTTCAACTTGCAAAGTGTTTTTATTTTGAAAAATATATTTAATATGAAAAATGTGACCGATTTCCGTAAAACGGTGGAAACCGGTGTGGATCCGCACCTGCTCTCTGTGGGTACTTCCGACGAAATCAAAGTTGCGATGATCGCTATTGACGAAACAATAGCTGGAGATTAAAGCGATTCACGATCGATTGTTGCATTGACATTCTGATCATGACAGCAAAAAAATGTAGTCAAGAAGTGTAATGCACCTTTGTTTTGCTCACAGAACAGATTAAACCTGTTTGCTTTTTTTTATTTCCTCGTTTCTGTTGTCGTCGTCGGGTTGCTTGAGCTCGTTGATACATCCTCGGGGACCCAGGGGCAGATAGTGGGGGCGAGGGAAAGTCTAAATGGGCGAAAAAATATGAAAGAAAACAATAAAAAAATATATATTTATATAGTGCCTATACTTTTCAGTGCAAAGAGCTTGAAAATATGGCATGAAGAAAAGAAAAGATCGGCAAGAAGAACCCCTGGGGCCAAGGTCTTACCAGATAGGTTCCAAACTGTCGCCGTCATTCTGGCTTCTGATTGGTGCCAGAAAACTTTTGTGTTTTTCTGCCCAATCAGAAGGCAGAACGGCGGCGACCGTTTGGAACTGGTCTGCTAAGACATTGTCCCCAGGAGCTCTTCTCACCGATCTTTTCCTTTCTTCGTGCCATATTTTCAAGCGCTTCGCACTGAAAAGTATAGGCGCTACATAAATATATATTTTTTTATTGTTTTTTTTTATATTTTCCCGCCCGTTTAGACTTTCCCTCGCTCCCACTATCTGCCCCTGGGTCTCCGAGGATGTCGCTGATAGTGCTATCATGCAAAACAATTCTTGATATACAAGCGACGATTTCGTTGACAAATCATCGATTTGATGGAAATCGACATCGACCGCAGTACCCATACAGAGGATCAAACGTGTATGTCTCACCTTGTCACGATGAACTACTACATTACCTTAGTTTTCCTGTTCTTTGTGCTCAAGGACTTTCGCTCCATTGCAGAACATTACTAAAATTTATGAACGTTCCAACACGAAGGGAACACAAGAAAGGTTCAAGAAAGCGCGCCCTTTGCATCTGAGCCTGTACTTTTCGTCAGCGGTAATACGTTAAGCGTGAATATAGGTTATGTATGTAGATCTCTTTCACACCCGACTAAATTCCTGCCTCTTTCCTGCTTTTGAGATGGTAGGGATCAAGGGACTAGTTTCCACAGCTCAAAAGGAGGTAGCGGTGCCCACCAGTTTTAGTGAAGACAAGGTCTGGGTGGGGGTGCTCAGTCTCGTGGGCTCAAAAACCTCCTTTTGAGCTATGGATTCTAGCCATTTCCGTTTAAGATACAGCCGCGCGAAAGCTGGACCGAGGTCTGGAGGCTAAGATTATTCCGTCTCTTCTCTCTGTATTAATTATAACAATAACAATAACAGTAATAATAATAATAATAATGATGATGATGATGATGATGATAATAGAAACCTTTTATTGATAACAAAACTAACTATTAAAACCTATTTACAATTAATTTTCGCTGAAGAAGAAAAAATATTCAGTCAATGAAGTAATGATAATAGTAATAATAATAATATAATAATAATAAGTAATGGTAATAACCAAAGGGAGTACAATTCAGGTAATTGGGAAGATGAATTTTAAATCCTTCAAGCGCTTAAGAGGGCCAGCCATTCAGTTGAAAATTACAAGCACTAATACATCTGAATTGCACGGTAGAAGGCCTAAATGTAATAAACGGTCCTAAATGTAATAACATTTTGTCCTAAATGTAATAAAGTCCTAAAGAGGTTGACAGTTTTTGACAGGTTAGAGGTTGACAGTTTTTTTTTATTGAAATGAAATGTTTTTTAATTCGAAAAATTTTTTCTTAGTTTTAATTAACTTATTTTTAAGCTAAATTAAGTGCTTTTTAAATAGACAGAAATTGTAAATAGTGTTTTTGAATGAATAGTTTTTTCTTTTTTTAAGCGAATTAATTGTAATAGGATTTTAATAGTTTTTTAATTTTTAATTTACAAGCACACGATCTTGTCTTATTATCACCAATTGTCTTTAAAAATTAAAAGAAAAAAAAAAAAGAAAAAATAATAAAAAAAATAAAATAAGTCCTAAATGTAATAACAATTTGCCCTAAATGTAATAAACTCTCAAGCTGCCAATTACAGTAATTACTCGAATAAGCCCTGCCCTCAAATAAGCGCCGCATTTGGAGGGGGTGGGAGAGTTAATTAGCGCCGCGGCGCTTATTCGAGTAAATACGGTACTAAGCTCTCAAAAAAGCGCCGCATTTTTGGAGAAAAAAGTTAATAAGCGCTGCGGCGCTAATTCGCGTAAATTCGGTACATTTCCTTATGCACTGTGAAACTTAACGTTTACAAATAAATTGCTTGTAAACGGCAAAGTAACAGTATTTTTCTAAAAAAAGCAATATTTAAGCGATAGAAAACTTTTTTCCTGTGTTTGAATAGCCTGATATAAACACTCGAGGGGTTGAGAGAATTCGAGACAGTTATGCAAACCCTCGACGTCGTCTCAGGTTTGCATAACTGTCAAGATCGAATAAAGAATAAAGTGCTAAATGTAATAACATTTTGCCCTAAATGTAATAAACTCTTAAGATACCAATTACTGTATTTATGCGAATAAGCATCTCTCTAAAACAAGCGCAGCAATTGGGATAAAAAGTTAATAAGCGCCGCTGCGCTTATTCGCGCTCGTAAAGACGGTACATTACCAATTACCATATTTACACTCATAAGGGCCGCCCTCAAATAAGCGCCACCATTGGGAGAAAAAAGTAAATGAGCGCCGAGGCCCTTATTCGAGGAAAACAGTACTTCGCCCCATGTAAGGTAATCCGGAATCCGGAATCCAGGTAATTTTGGTCTGTGGAATCCGGAATCCACGGCTTTGGAATCCGGAATCCAGCTAATGGAATCCGGAATCCAAGTATTGTAATCCAGAATCCAGGTTGCTGGAATCCACTCTGTTGTGATGGTTCCAGGGCCTCTTCTTTTCCTTTAGCGACTGTTGCGTAAAAATCTCATGTCGCAAGGACGCGCAACAGGCATGTTCACGCGTGTTTCACTCGCAGGAACATCCCTTGTCATTGTGACATATCGGGTATCAATTTGAAACAATGGTCACATTATAATGACGTGACAGAATCCCAGGGAGTGATTCATATTACTGTATATTATCGCTCTTTATAAGACACCCTTTCGACCTTTTTCCCCGTTGCGCTTTTGGAGTCGGAGGTTTAGATTCTTTTCCTGTTTGGGCGCAATTGGAACTAATTTTTGGATTTCAAGTAACGTCAAAAGAATAATAATATAAAGTATCCTTATTCTTGGCCGTAGTATCAGTAGTCGCGGTGGTTGCAGTTACTGGCTTCTTTCAGGCACATGTCATCAGTGTCACTCAAAGAATGACATGCTGCACGTGGTGTCGACGTAGTGTCTTTCATTCAGTCCAGATTCAATCAGTCGAAATCAGACATCTCTAGAGATAACTTTGAATTTTTTTCTCAATCGATCGTTATCAATCTTTGTCAGCATTGGGAAGCACAAGAAAAAGCATGAGTCGGAAAGGTACGTACGTCTATAAATTCGGTGTTTGTGACTTTGTGATGGAAATGTTTTGGCGGCGTGGTTTTGAATAGATCAGAATGTGTGAAACAGTAATCTAAAACTTCGAGCAGCTATATCTGTCTGTTTCTATCATGTTCAGAATTATGAGCTAACTATCTTGCAAATTTATGTACAGGAGTCCAAGAAAGAAAGAGAGAGAAGCGGAGAAAGAAAAGAAAAGTTCAAGGTCTGTGGAGTTGTCGTTGTTTGTTCTATTCGTGTTTTCTGCTCAAAAAGCGGTGGTTGTGCGAACACTTACTGAAGCGTTTCTGTGATCAAAATTATATTCGAAGGTGACAGCGTTTCCATACCATTTACTGACATGCTAATTAAATAGAGCATTTGATCAATGAAACGAACATACCAAAGTGAATCCAAAGTTAATTATCGAATTTACTTCACCGTAGAACTCCGGAAATTGCTTGAAAAGGTCTTCTTCGCCCTTGTAGTTTGTGCATGAGAGAAGATAAAGTATGCACAAGACTGTTCCTACTGGTTTGGGCCACTGACTGCGATCCCAAGCAAAAGAGCTTTATGAATTCCATGCTAGCAGACAGGGCGAAGTACCCCTACCAAGTTCCTATTCCTGACTGCCCACACAACATCAAGTCAGTACGTTCTGCAGAGTTTTGGCATTGGATTGACATTGATGGATACCTAGTGAATGTAAGGCTGCTTTTGGTGCTACGTAGAGAATACGAAGACATCAAGAAATCAGTTTCATTGAAAGCAGTTCGAAACAAAGATCGGATGGATGTAGAAACAGCAGTGGAGATTCACCGGAAAGCGATTCAAGATTCCATTCCAGATGAAAGAGTGAGCACAACATTAGTTCCAGAACTGGAATTCAAGCACTGGAAAAAGAACGGGGCCTCTCTTTTAAGCTACCCGGTAGGATTGGCATTCTCCCCAAAGCATAGCAGGCTGTTTATTACCGATAGACGTCTCCATGCAGTCTTCATGGTTGACATGCACTGTCCAGCAAATGTCACATTAATCGCTGGTGGTGGTGAGCCCGGGCACACTAATGGATATGGCAACAAGGCCAGACTTAGAAACCCAGCTGGTATTGCGGTGAAAGAGAGCGGGAAGCTGTGCGTTTGTGACCAAGAAAACGGAAGAGTTAGAGTAGTCAATTTGCGAACGCTTTTCTGTCACGCTTCCCAGATTGTACAAGGGAGCGCCGAAGAAAGCCAAAGTGAGGAAGAAGATTGCGCCGGTAGACGTATCCGTAAAGTCCATGTACACGATCTTTTCCTTATTTCTGAAGGTAATGTACCGGATCTGGTGTCACCATTTGCCATATGTGCGTCTGCAAAGGGTAGCGTTGAACTGTTTGTGTCAGACGTTGGTCTTGGCAAGATTTTTTTAATTTCTGGTGTTGTAGACGATGAGGAAACTAACTGCGTCGGCCAGTTAAATGAATTGTTTTGTTTTGATCGATCTAGTTTATTAACTTCATTAGCCTTAACACGTGACGAGCAATACTTGTTAGTTGGAGACGGGAATGGTTCATGTATTCATCTTTGTCAAGTGAGAGGACG
Source organism: Porites lutea (assembly GCF_958299795.1). Lineage (NCBI taxonomy): Eukaryota > Metazoa > Cnidaria > Anthozoa > Scleractinia > Poritidae > Porites > Porites lutea. The sequence continues at coordinate 20,246,859 of NC_133211.1, read as the reverse complement.
ATTGAAACTGAGAACAATTTCGAATATTCCAGGCCTCATGGGTATTGCAGTGACAGATGGTGGAACCGTGTTCTTGTCCTCCAGCAAAGAACATGCACTGTTCAGTTTGAAGGAAGAAGAGATGCTTGGGGGTAAAGAAACCCTAACTAAAGTGTGTGGAGAAACTGCAGGCCATCGTGATGGTGTCCAAAGTCGATGGAACAAGCCTACTGCTTTATGCGTATATCGAAACACTGTTTTCGTATGCGATACCGGTAACGTAGCAATAAGAATGTTGACGTCAGCAAAGGGACTGATCCCCCTGCAAAGTAAGATGGCCCAATATGCAAACGTGTTCCGACTCGACAAGAAAGCCAAAGAAGAAGACCTACCACGTACATTTGAAGATCATGTGAAATCTGTCGAGGAGTTGGTTGCATTTCTCTCTAACCACGAACAGGAAGCCCTGGAGAGGACGGTTAAGCGAAATACCAACGGTCCCGACATGACCATACCTCGATGCACCCGACAGTCCTTCCTCATAGTGCTAGAATCGCTGACCAGCCTTACCAACACGCTAACGGAGATTCGGCATAGTCACCTTCTGGACAGGATCTGTTTCGAAAGTATGACAACTTTGGGCGTGGAATGCTATTTCAAAGGAATGCGAGCAGACCACGACATGCCTACAGTGGGTAACTACGCTTACAGAAGAGCGCGCTGCGTGGAAGACGATATGCTGCGCATTTACCAGAAGGATTTCTCATATTTCACTGGGCCCAATTCATATTATCCGGAGAAAATTATCAAAGGTGAACCCCCAAACACCAAGACGCGACCAAACAAGCTGTCAGCAATCACTGAAGGAACAGGTAGCAAAGAAGAAAACACAAGGCGAGAAACTGTGATGCGAGAATTTGCTAAGGAGTATGGAAGAGGCGTAAGACAGGAAAATGTCCGCTCAAAAACGAAAGAGCTAACTGGCACCCTTCCTTATGCCCTTAGTATGTGTCCCACTACCATCACAGCCTCATTAGAGGAAAGCGAAGACGTAACAACAGCCTGCCAAGTTGTGGATGCTAATGTGGCATTGCGGAGTACGGCTGTACGGGTGCAAACCATTTACCAGAAAGACGACATATCGGCAGTAAGACACAACCATAGAAGAGAGATCTCACCCTTCTGGTTAGCAGTTCTTCTGGAGGATGTACAAATAGAAGTGAATGGTGGAAATTTTGTGCAGCAAAGAGTATCCCTAGTGTGGCTAAACCAAACAAGTGATTCACTAACATGCACCTCCGGTGATGTCTGTAATGGGAATTCCCCCAAGTGCATTCTAACCCGAGTACTCGACTTTTCTTCCGATGGATCAGACATCATTTTAACAACAGAGGAGGATAACAGGCTCTGTCGAATTGCTAATGGGGACTACGGTGACGATGATGACAATGAGAATGAAACTGTACCACCAACTGCAGAGGATGAGGGAGAAGTATCCCTCCCGATAAGACTGCCGGGAGTTAGTTTATCAGGACGGAGAACGACACGGTTTATTCTGAGATAAACGTTTCCGTTGCCTGCGTAGCTTGTAGTATAGTAATTGGACTATCTTCACGCTATTTGTTGGTAAGCTGTAACTGAAGTTTTACATTTCTGTGTGGCAATTAAACAATTCGGAGACGAATTATGTTTGAACCTGAAAAGCACTGATTTTGGCAATGTGTACCTCTTTTGTTATTGTTGACGCCGTTGTTATTATTAAAATAAGAATAGCCCTTCCTCGTTAGTATTTCTTCAACGATGTGGACTCAGTGGACTTCAGAAACCGCTCCTATATTCATAATCCTCTCGGGTAAGGCCAAGAATTATATT